>NC_054707.1:44371452-44391452 GCF_016097555.1 Gigantopelta aegis | reverse complement strand
ACTGGGCTACGTCTATGTGGAAGGTGCTGGGTGAGATTTGACAGTGAACAAAGTTCTGATTTATAACCGCAAATGGCATAATATCAGAATAGAAGGTGCATGCTCAACTGAGGGTAGGAGCCAGCTCAGTGGATAGAGCGCTCTCCCAAGGTTCTTAGATCGAAGGATTGAACCGTGTACATGGACCCTTTCTGTAATTGGGATCGTTTTCCAGTCCAACCTAGCACTCTACGACTTGTATATAAAAGGTCATGGTATGTTCTGTCATATCAGCGTGTAAATGCATGTAAAAGATATCTTGCTGCTAATGGGAAAATGTAGCGGTTTCCTCTGACTACGTATCACAAAAATTGTATAACAATCATAGGGCATAAAAAAAGAAAAAAAAGTATATAATAAATAAACATTCCATTTTACTGCTTTTTGTTAAATATGTCAAATGAAAAGCAACAAGAAGAGGGTATACATAAGCATATTGTATTTATTATTTTCAAAATTATAAACACATGTTTACAAAACAGCAAAAATACTTATGTTTGACATTTGCTATACAATACAATCAATATACGAGCTACATTTTAAATAGACTATTGAAACTATATATATATATATATATATATATATATACACACAAAAGGTCAGAAATCACCAGCATGAAATATTCATCTGTTATTTCTAAAATACATAATTACTACATCAAGAAAACTTACAAAATTAAAAAAAAAAAACATAATACTGAATTGGTATATATACATTATACTAATACACTGCATAAAAAGCAGTTCAAATAGCATTTGTATATAAAATCCGTAAATGCAATGTGTGTACTGTATTACAAACAGCATATGTGTCACCTACATAACTAACAAACTATGTATCTCATCCTTTTCATTTTTAGTTTTCGCAAATGTTATCAGAAGCAGAAGTATATAACAGCCTCAGCGACCGCTATCACGGAGTCAGGAAACTAAACTGTAACGCGGGATATCCGCCTTCGACCCAGGCACGTAAAATGGAAGATAATTTGAGAACAAGAGGATCTACGTCCCATATTTTCGAACCTATCTTAGCGCTACGAAATCGCAAAACCACCGTAAGCTATGAAGTCACTATAACATGTGCTGTAGTGACGTCATAGCCTAAGATGGGTTTACGATTTCGTAGCGTTAAGATAGCTTGGAAAATCCCTAGACTGTCTCTAGCTAAAATAACACGGGTTAATTTTTAGCTCTGTATTTGTTTTTCACTGTGAAGACACGTAACTCGGGTTGAAAAACTAAATTCGTGTAGAGGAACCCTAAAGTGTCAAATTTACAAATATATACAAACAAAAAGTCGATATTGCAGCACATGCATTGACTCAAATACTGGCGCGTATTTGTGGTAACACTACAGATCACTGAAAACCTAATATATGATAAATTGTACTTTCTGACGTCAGTAAGGTATGTTGTAGATTAGATGATATACAATGATTAATAACCAATCTACACAATAAAATTAAATGATTTTCAAATGCCTTCAAAATATATTCCAGTGTACTTCAGTGCATAACAGAAATTATGACTACTTGCAAAGTAGCATTGTTAAAGAAATATTTATCTGAATATTACGAGTTTCGGCACTAACATACGAAACAAAAATGTCTGAGATTTAGTACATATGTTTTGCCCCCTAAGGCACATAATTATTAAACCTGTCAAAATCAAAGTAAAATAGGAACAAAGCAAGATATCCACTAACAGAATTGTTGAGCTATATTCGACAATCTTGCAAACCTCAAGTCGTCATTTTCGAAATGGCACTAAATCAAACTTTAACAACTGTCATCGTTACTCACTTCAGTTGGACTCTTAAGAACTATTGTTGATAATCAATATGTTAGCCGAAAAACGTAATTTGTCGTACAGCATACATTCGTAGAACACACCTATCCAAAAGGAGATTATTATAATTTTCCTATCCTAAATATTTTACCGAAAAGAACACGATGTTTACCAAAGAAATTATCGCAGACACGAAAGTAAAAACAAGCAAAAGACAAAACTCAACTCAACTAAACTACAAACAGGCACAAATAATTTTACTTTACATGATCACATTTTAACACGGCTATATCATAATTAGTTATAGTTATAATTATTTTATTTTTTATTATTAAATTATTTTTTTCTGCAACGATTTCAAGGGTCGTTCGTGTTGAAATCATCTCAGAATAAAGAACGTGTCTACCTCACCAGCTGAGTACACCATGGATTGTCGTTCACATCTTGTAGAAAATATCTCATTCAAATAATGGCTTTTGTTTGTGTGTTGGGTTTGCTTTTTCATTCGTTTCTTATTTTTTAATTCTTTTTCATTTCCCCTTTTTGCTTTCTGTGAGTTTGACTTCTTTTCTTTCTTGGTTGGATTGTGTGAAGGTTTTGGGGAGCAGTTTAGTTACTAATCCACAATTTTAAATGTGTTTAAAACTAAGTGCATGTTTATACTTGATATTTCAACCAATTTCTGTAAATTATTTGCTTTTGTAGAAGCCTTTATATCTGATGGGACTCTGTAGCTGAGTTTCAGGATATCGTGGAGTTATTACTTTTGGCACTGAAAAAGAAGAAGAAAAATGTTGCTCTTTATAACAATAAATTCCAATCATCAGATTATTTTTTTCATTGGACACCAGTATTAGAGGCAGCCAACAGAAATTTAATTATACCCAGATGAACATAAAACAAAATAACAGACAACATATATAATTAAATTTGAAACATACTACTTACTAATAACACTATAAGGTTGTTTGGTTTGTTGGGGTGGGGGTTGTTTGTTTTGGGGTTTTTTGGTTCTTAAACAATAACGCTCAATAAGACAAAGTACCAATATAAAGTGACGTCATTAGTTATGACGTTTCCTGACGACGTAATTGGGTTTTTGACGTTCATCCAGAATTGTAAAATACCTGTAAGAAATCAAGCATTTTGATTGTCTGATTACAAGTGGTTCATTCTACGATATTCCATCTCCGAAAGTCAATGTACCTACTGTAACGTTGTTTACGTGTATTCATACGCGGTGGAGTGTCACTGTTTGTAAATATGGATGACGTACACGTACAAGACGCCGAGTCGTTTAATTTGGGTGAATTGGAAGAAATATTCGGACCAGAAAATGACCCTGAAGAATACTCTCCAGACGATATAGCACCGCCGTCTGCATCGGCCTTTTCAAGCAGAATTTCAACTAGCAATCGTCCTGTTGGGTGAAATCAGCTGATCGAGCATGTAGGCGCCTATAGACACTGACAGCAGACGACACCGATATCTCACGCTTTGCCAATAAAAACGCAAATATTCAAAAATTCTACAACACATTGATGAAAATATTGATCCCTTAAGTGCACCTAGCAGTGAAAAATCATCGTGTAAACCCCAAATTAAAAACGCGCCAAGTGACCCCGTTTACCCGATCATGGCCTCTCAAAGTTTTCAAACAAACTTGCAAAACACGAATATTATAACAAACACAGCTCCCAACATCAACAAAATTACTCAAATGACATCTAACTTTAACATGACAGGCAGTAGAGTTGAAATTCACAACCATTATCACACAACAAATATGAATTAGCAACGTAGCACAATAAATAAAAACGAATATATTCCAAATCTGGTTGATCCACAAACTCTTTTACAAGTTTACATTTCAGACCGTTCCATATTGCAGGGTATTTGAAATTGTGTTATGTTCTTCCATCTTAAAAGTGGTTTATTGGTATTGCTTTGAGTTTAAAGCATTATGTTGTTGTTGTTGTTGTTTTTGCGTCTATATAAATAAAAATTGGTTCAAATACACAATAGTATTTTTCATATAATTAGTTTTGACAATTTACTTCCAATTTCGTTACCCCCATGATGGACTCTTCCTATCGATTGAAGTCATTCAGTTACAGACACGTTTGACAAAATGTGGAAGTTTCGTGAATGAAAATAGTTCGCTATTTATATTACATTAAAAATAAAACATATATAATTTACAGAAAATAAAATTTTAAAATGTAAAAGGTATTTTACAATGGAGATCACCAGTTTCCATTTTTTTTCTCGGCTACGCGGCTTAGTGGTCATCCGTCAATCCACCGTCAATTAGATGATGTCACCTCTCGAAGAAAAAAATGGAAACAGGTGATCTCCTAAATGAACACACTCGCGTTGCTACGGCTAGGACAATGGGATGACACTAAATTGTAATGAATGTTACATAAATTTAATTAGTTTAAATTGTTTATCCATATATTATCAGTTAGTTTAATGAATTAGAGATGAGTATTTTCTATTATTTTATATTTTTCGCCAAGGATTCTTAAGAAAACTACTCTTTATGCCTATGTATTTTTGAGTTAATTATGGAACTGCTATATGTGGCATCGATTAATCTGTTGTTGCTTATCATAAATGCATGGAGAAAATAGAGAAATATACCCTTGAACACTGTTGCAGTATTAAAAATAAATTCGGTTATATTCTATTTCAGTATTAAAAATAAATCGGTTATATTCTATTTCAGTATTACAAATCAGTTCGGTTATATTCAATTTCAGTATTAAAAATCAATTCGGTTATAATCTATTTCAGTATTAATACTATTCAAATTTCCCGCGTTAACTTACAGTGTCCTGATTCCCTTGGGTCTTGGGGCATGGACGGGCGGTATCCACACGTCTGTAGTTCTGACAGTTCTCGGCGGTTGTAACTCTGGAGGTCGCCAATACAGGGGGCGTACCGCGCGCTGGCTAGGTGGGGTCTGTAAGGACCCTCGTCGTGAAGCGCGTTGTTGAAATTTTCACTGTCGTATATGCTGACCAGACCTGAAAAACACGAATAACGACAGATCTAACAACAAATTGGGCCGATTTCATATGTCTGGGTTATCAGTGTGTTTTGAAAACCTATAGGTTAAACCTAGGTTAAACCCTGGGTCTTGTTTACTGTGCATTTCACATGTCTGTCTTTCAATAACCCAAGTTTAACACTGGGTTACAATTGTATTTCTTGTTTAAACCTGCTCTTGAGGTGGTTTTTCGTTGGATTTGCTGACAGTAAGTTTTCTTCATGGATAATTTCGGCAGCAAAATCGTGTTTTACGTCAGTATCATAGAGCCATGTAATGTGAACGTATTTTTAGAGACCATTTGAACCCACTAAAGTAGCGAATAAAGGCGTGTGGGTCGGGGTGTTCGAACCCTCCCCCCGACAAGATGCCCTTTTGCCTTTTTTTATTTTATATTTTTTAGCACGACTGTATAGCTAGATCCACGCCTTCACATAAGAATTATTCACCATGTTCGTGGCGAACGAACAACAAAGCGCCTGAGAAATATAGAGGATAATAAACGAGATACCAGCTATTATCACATTTTTGTCCCGAGTGAAATAATTTTTATAATTAATATTATTTCACTCGGGACATAAATTTGATAACTGGTACCGAGTTTGTTATTCTATTTATTACCCACAGCTATTTTTTCTCTAAACGCCTTTATTTTAGACGCACATGTAGCCTACGTACATGACTGTATGGAAACGATGTAAACCATTTTACACACTGGTCTCAGTATTGCTATAACTTTGTATTTTAATCACGTTCACAGATAATTTTCAAATAAATAGATTCTTTTTATTCTGCTAAAAATATATATAATGAACTGTATTAAAATTATATTTTGTTATAAATTTACCACTGAAACAGTCGTGAACGTAAACTCTTTAAACTACATGACGTCATTTTGTGTTTGCCAAATCGTGTTGACGTTATATTTAGTACCGACAAAGTCATTGGTTTGTAAGCGTCAAATCGGTCAATAATATTGTACGTTACACCACTGCAGAATATTTCTCACTGAGAAAATATGGAAAATATTTTCCCTGTTATGAGTGACCACTGGTGTAATAAATAGAGGCTATTTCATGGGGGTTTTCGAATACGATTTTTATGTCAACGAGTGATGTGTGAAAACCATATTTTCACGAATTGCGAAGCAATGAGTGAAAATATGATTTTCACACATCACGAGTTGACATAAAAATCGCATTCGGAAAAACACCATGAAATGGTCTATTTATTATATACATATTTCCTAATTTTTGACAATATCTTTCGCTCTTTGGTAATATCTTTCACTTATCCTATCGAAAACACGTAAACACGAAAATTTACTTTACCATAGACTTTTAAAAAGAAATTTGATTAAAATTTATCTTTATTAACATTTATTTAACAATACTGCGGTGCAAACATACCTGACAAAGCGATCCTCTAAAAACTCCCACAGAAACAAAACGAGTCGAACGCCGTTAAATTCTTACACTTAAACTCGATGACACTAAATTGTGTCATCATTATTTAGCTTCGTATTCAATTTGTTTTATATATTTTATCGTAATTGCACTTCGTATCCCGTTTTTATAGGTACAGTTGTTTAAATTACATTTTTTATTTCAAATACGATCAGATGCATTGGTAATCATCAAATTTAAATACGAAGAACCGAGACAAAGGGAGATAATTTAATCGTGCACTTTTACAAAAAAAGTAAATACGACTTCTATATTTTCACTGTAGCTAAAATACAGTGAAAATATGACTTTTCACCGGATATGACTTTTATGGTTTCCGTAGATCTATATATTTCATTGCTATGTATATAATAAATATAGTTATTTACTAAGTTAGTAAAAATAAGCATTTTCTTCATGGTGTATGAACTGCACTAAAACGGGAAGTACTAGTATTGGAAGTTGATAGGTTACCACCGGTATCAAAGTAATAAACGTCTATCACAGACTGCAGTCTTATAATAACATGCTTTCGTGTTTGTCTCGTCTTAATAAAGGGAAAAAAAAGCGAGATATGCCCACAGGTTTGAAAATTTGACCAAAAGTTGTCTCGGTACCCTTAGGCGTATGCGTCCCATTTTTTATAAAAATATTTTGGGGGGTGGGGGTGCGGGCTGGTTTTTGCCCGAATTAAAGGGAAATGCCCGATTCTGGGTAACAATGTATATTCATATTTGCATTATTAGCAACAGCTATTTAGGGTTCTGTACGCATTTTACATGGATGATAATTAATATTGTGAGTAAAATTATGGAAATACATGGTGAAACGTTTTCAGGCCAGCTCATTTTGTCCAAACATTTTTTTGACCGAATATGAAGGTTTGTCCCAGACTGGGGGGGGGGGGGGGGGGGAGAGAAAGAGGAGGTAGCTGATCCCCCATCTCGTACGCGGATGCTAATATTATACCGGCAACTAGTTTTAACTACAAAATGAAAAAGTGTAAGCTATCCCTCGCTTATGTCCCTTTCCAGATCTGCGGGTAACCCATGTAAAAAGCATGGTTTTGTAAACACGGGTAAAACACACACATGTGAAATGCACCACGGGTGTAGGTCTAGTTCAAGTTTTTCAGCGTTTTACGTAAACCAGTGTTAAACCTAGGTTTTGATATAACCTGGTGTTTCGAAACCCAGACATATGAAATCGGCCGTGTCTACCTATATATGTATGTATGTATGTATTGATGTATGAATATCTATATATTGTATGTATTTCGAGGTTGACTATTACATACATAGATATTAACGCACTGGCGCAGGGAATAATTAAATCCTTTCTGGCCTCACAAATTGTCCCATGCCGTTGCTGGGACTCGAACCTGTGGCACCGATTCGCCCGCAAATTGCAAGACTAACCACGGATACGCTCTGAGCTATCGAAGCCTCCATAAAAAGGAAGTTCTTTAACTCAACCATATGCATGGGGCCTACAATCTACACGGTCGATCCCGCTTACGTGCATGAAACAGTGGGCAGACCTGGCACTGGCTAGTATGTATTGATGTATGAATATCTATATATTGTATATAGCCCAATGGGTCCACCAACGGGGATCGATCTTAGACCGACCGCGCATCAAGCGAGTGCTTTACCACTGGGCTACGTCCCGCCCCCAAACATAAAAGATCCCTTGCTACTAATGGAATAATGTAGCGGGTTCTTCTCTAAGACTCTATGTCAAAATTACTAAATGTTTGACATCCAATATCAATGTGTTCTAATGGTGTCGTTAAAAAACCAAATTTAACTTTCTACGTGTACGTGTATGTGTATGTGTTTGTGTGAAGGTGTGTGGAGGAGCGAACTTGGTAGTGTTTACCCTATTATATAGATGACTACAATACTTGTAAGTAACGATGACCTTGACTTTCTACCTGTACGTGTATGTGTATGTGTTTGTGTGAAGGTGTGTGGAGGAGCGAGCTTGGTAGTATTTACCCTATTATATAGATGACTACAATACTTGTAAGTAACGATGACCATGACTTACCATCAACGAAGACGACCCTGCTTCCGCTGTGACCAAGAACCTCCTTGATGTGTCGCCACGTGCCCCCGATACGGCCTTCTCGACACCTGCAAGTCAACGTAGTATAGAGAGCATGTGTTTAACGATCAGTAAAACGACGGTAGTGTTGGTGATAGTTGGCGATCGTGATGTGTGGGTGTGGTGGTAAGAGGGGTTGTGATCTTGATGACGCTGGTTAGGATATGGTGATGATGGTGATAGTTCTTGTGGTAGTGGTGGAGGCGATAGTGGCGGTGGTGGTCACGATGGTGGTGGTGGTGGTGGTGGTGGTAGCGATGTTGTTGATATATATATATATATATATATATATATATATATATATATATATATATATATATATTGGTAGTGGTGGTAGTAGCAGTGGTTGTGGTGGTGGGGATGATATATATTTTGGTAGTGGTGGCAGTGGTGGTGGTGGTGACTGTGATGGTGAGAGTGATAGATGTAGTTGTCATGGTTTAATGATGATGGTGGTGGTGGTGGTGGTGGTGGTGGTGAAAATCGTGATGGTGCTAGCTGTAGTAGTGCTGGTAGTAATGATGGTGGGAATAGTCATGACAGTTTTCGACTAACTCAGAGTGGGTGTACAGTTTAGTAGTCATGTTTAGCTCCACTACACAAACGTCTTTCTGACTGCCAACAGCCACCGTGTCTCTGAAGCTAGTTACCTTGGTGGTCCTGGGTTCGGGTGGATGTATGCTATCTGTTTCGTCAGATTACAGTAGGCTTTGTTAAACTCGTCCACAGAACGCTGCCCCAGGGGCTTGGCTGCGTCAGCCTGCAAATAAACCACAAAGCCATTGGAATATGAAATTTTGAATATCACTTTAAAAGTGAGTTGTGGAAATTCGTGTCATACGTACACAAAACAAAAACATCTAATAGTCTGCCCAGGCGCCCAAACATAAACCATATAGAAAGAAATGATTTATTTAACGACGCACTCAATACATTTTATTTACGGTTATATGGCGTCAAACATATAGTGAAGGACCACACAGATAATGAGAGAGGAAACCCGCTGTCGCCACTTCATGGGCTACTCTTTTCGATTAGCAGCAAGGGATCTTTTATATGCGCCATCCCATAGACAGGATAGCACATACCACAGCCTTCGATGTACCAGTCTAAAAAAAACATATAGTGATATTTATATAGTTCATAACTTTATACGACCTGTTGCTATGGCTTGATTTGTTATTTTTGTTAGTCCCCTACCGATCCAACCGGAGGGTACTATAGCTTCCATGTCCGTCCTTCCGTCTGTCTCTCTGTCTGTCCATCCGTCCGTCTGTCTCACATGTATCACGGATGTTTTTTCACCAAGGCTTGAGATACTGAGCTGACATTTTGTATATAGCTTTATCATGTACTGTTACAGATCAAGTTTGACTTTAATGGCGATATACCCATGAACTTAGGCCATGCGAAAATATGTTTTTGGATGTTTTTTCACAATGCCTGGGGATACTGAGCTAAACATCAAGTTGGACATTCATGGCGATTTATAAATTTTTGACAAAATTATGGCCCTTGAACATGGGAGATACGAAAAAATAGGCCCCGGTAGGGGACATGTATTGCTTAAGCAGCACTCTCATAATGCTTGTTTTGCGTGCCTTGCTATTGCTATGACAAACAAAACAAGAGTTTGATTGCACTCAGATTGCTGGTTAATTACATAAAAGAAAGCAGTATTTTACAGTTTTCCGTATTGTCTACTAGTAGTATATGTGTGATACTTACCACCCTGTCCTGGTGCCATCTCGGACCGGAAGCAGGGGCTGTGCCGCAGACAGCCGCCCTGGCCATAGGGTTGTCCCGCCACTCGTTCATTGACGTGTATGTTGTTCTGAAAATAAACGAAATACATTACCCGTATGTTGTTTAATGCATTTAAGTTTATTTGTATGATGTGTTACATAGAAGAATCAATGCCACGAGCGCGGAGTAGGGTGAGTTTGCTGGTCTCAACTGATAAGAATTTCATTATTTACTAAAGGTGCATTCATACTTCACATGGTTGGCGAGATTTCATTACTTACTTATTAAAGGGATATTGGGTGATTGGGGGGGGGGGGGGGTGGGTGTTGGGTGTGTGTGTGCTGGTTTGTTTTTGTATGTGTTTTTATTGTCGGGTTTGGGGGGGGGGGGGGGGGGTATGAGTGCAGGTTCATTCAACGCACTTCCGGTGATAACACATCGACCTAAATGTAATTTCCATATGAGGTGCAGGCCAGCATATGAACTGAATTTTGTACTAAAGGTTGCTGCTTCGAATCTCCTGAAAGAAAATATTTATGTATTTGTTAGGTCTTACAACATGTTTTTATTTCGAATAGGTCCTTTCTGAACCTTTCTGCCCCAAGTTCAGCCAGCAAACGTTTCGCTAAAGTTCGCGAATTATTTGCTTGGTTTCCGACGTGGCCATTTGGTTTACATTGAAGCGCAAAAACCAGTCTAGCGGATGTTTTTCTGCTCGGTCTGAATGAACGCAGCCCTGGTTCGGTAGGGGAGCGTGCAATAATTTTGGTTTTGTCGTGGGTTCTTGTTTTTGGGGGAGTTTATTTCTTTTTTGGGTCGTTGGGGGTTGTGTTTTAGGTGCGTATTATTTTGTGTGTTTTGGGGGGGGGTTTTTGTTCTTGTTGTGGGGGTTTTGAGGGGTTGGGGGATCCCTTAACCTGGAACCAACGTGTTTTGTATATACATTTTGAAAATGCATATAAACTATCTCTTGTTTTAGTCTATAGCAGTAGGCTGAGTAGTCTATGTGGCGATTACGAGTTTCCTCTCTCGTGTAAACCAAGAGTCTACCATGACCATATGTTGGACACCATAAGCGAACGAGGTGGGAGATCAGGATTCATCTGTCCTCCCCCCCCCCCCCCCCCCAACCTCCCTAGCGCTGGAGCAAATCTTCGCATTCGATGAGCTGTCCTAAAACCTTTTCACTATGCATTTCCATCTTTCCACTCACAAGTTTAGTTATAATCAATGTAAAAAAAATGCTTAGTCACTGGTTTGCAACCCTATATAATAATGCAAATATGAATAAATGTTGTTATCCAGTTTCGGGCGTTTTCGTTTAATTCGGAACAAAATCAGTATCCACTAACAGCCGCCAACTACGCCCTCGCCAACTACGCCCCACCCACCTACTTACCCCAACCCCATCCCACATAAACACTCCACCCCGCCCAATCCTCCACCCCTCCACACGAAATGGAGCTCGAATTATAGCCGAGGGGAATCTAGAGGCACAGTGGAAGCAAGTAGACATTGGGGGGAGGTAGCCATGGTTTTGAATGTGCATTCACTAACCACTAACAACTAAGCACTAATTCACAGCCAGGGGCGGGACGTAGCCCAGTGGTAAAGCGTTCGCTTGATGCGCGGTCCGTCTAGGATCGATCCCTGTCGGTGGGCCCATTGGGCTATTTCTCGTTCCAGCCAGTGCTCCACAACTGGTGTAACAAAGGCCGCGGTATGTACTATTCTGTCTGTGGGATGGTGCATATAAAAGATCCCTTGCTGCTAATCTAAAAGAGTAGCCCATGAAGTGGCGACAGCGGGTTTCCTCTCTCAATATCTCTGTGGTCCTTAACCATATGTCTGACGCCATATAACCGTAAATAAAATGTGTTGAGTGCATCGTTAAATAAAACATTTCCTTCCTTCCTTTCTAATTCACTATCCTGAGCCCCGTTCCACGTGGCGATCTTAACTCTAAGATCACCTTCAGGTAGTTATGCATATAAGGTTAGTTTAGCGTAAGATCGCTTTGTGGAATGGGGACCTGGACAGACAGCCCATATAGCTGTGTTGTGTGTGTGTGTGTGTGTGTGTGTGTGTGTGTGTGTGTGTGTGTGTGCGTGCGTGCGTACGTGCCCAGGACAGCGTGATTGAACCTTTATTGAACATAAGCACGAATATAAGAAATGAATAAGAAATGAATTAATGAATATGTCGAGGTCTTGCTAACCTTACATTCCTTTCTTCTGAACCTCTGAGCGGTTCTGCGCTGTATGTAAATATTATTATAATTTACAAATTCTCAAATGTCTCCCCAACCTTACCTGTCTTCTTCCTTTTTCTGATACGGCTCATACTCTTTATGTAAGTAAATCGGACAAAACGTCGACGGTTTCCACTGCGCATATAGGTCCATGTTTATCGGCACATCTTGATTCTCAGCCATGTCTATAGCAAACACGGCCAACGACAAAACGTACCTAACTTTGTGACACGGATTTCATCTACACAAGTCGAGCAGTGAATAACCGCAACAATTTCCACCGCGACTCCCCGTCTTAACCCCGTGTTACGTACGTGCCTACTGCACTTAATATCTCCATGTACGCCATTAATCTTAAGCCGGCTTATACCCGTTTGCTCAAGGGTTTTTATTGTGTATTTTCTCCAATGGGGCAGGTATAAAAAGATTGTTCAAGCTAGTGTGGCTTAGTGCGTGTATTTGACAATGAAGTTATTATAAGCAGGGTGAGACACATTATTGATAAAAATCGATCGTAGAAAACCGCAGTCAGCCATGTGAAGTACTATTACAGTCCTGTTGTTCGGTTTAATAACTTTAATACGAGGTATGTTGGTCGTCATTCTAAACACCACCCCACCCCCCAATGCTAGTCATTCCTTCAGATAATCCCTTCTACTGCCATTATCTTCCTCCAGTCGTTCCCCACCCTTTGTTGCCCACCCGCTGTCATTCGCCGCTTCTAAACACAAATACTAACACTGTTATTCGCTTTAATTTTACTTCATTACAAACATAAACTTTATTAAAATAGTCGCACAAAATATTTAAATGTACACTCATAAAACACCCACATTTCAAGATTAGAGCGATTCGACAGAGTAATTTTAACAGCAATCGATGGTTGTAAGACTTTTTGAGATCTAAACTGTGAAGTTTCCGAATTTAATACATCTTCAACTGAATATCTAAACACACTTCTTGTTTGCAGGTTAAGAGAAAATATATTATATATGTTTTACAATGTGCAAGTAATTGAAAACGAATATCATACGCCCAGAGTTTCCTGATTTAAGATCACGCTTCTTGCTAGTGGTATCCAACATTTGGCCAGTTATGCAGTTGGGCGCAAATTCCATTTGTCCGTAATCTGTATGCAATGATGTGTACGGAATTAATAATCCATAGATACGTACACTCGTACGGAGACACATACATGGAATCTACTCAACCTATTTATATCGTAAGTGTACGGAATACGGACAAACAGAATTTGTGCCTGATGCCTTCCAGTAATCAGATGATTATATATAATAAATCAGGCTACATTCATACATTTTTCTGCGCTTAAACAAAATGTATATCCTGTAATTAATCAATGTTAGGACGCCAACTAAATAGTACCTAAACTGAGTATCTGACGTGTATCTATGGGTAGTGGGGGATGACCTTAGTGAAAAGAACATGAAGAAATGTTGGGGGAATCTCCGGGTGGTGGGGGGGGGGGGGGGGGGACTGGGGGAATGTATGGACGCCATTGACAGTAACCATTAAGTTATCTGGTTTCTAACATACACTAGCTGTCAAATATACACAGACCCTTCAAATGATTCTGGGCCTTATTCAGTGTGTAGACGTGATGCTCCGTTCTTGTTACTAATACCTAAAAGGTCACTTGTTCAAAACGTCTGTTCAAAAGCCATAGAGTGGCCTATACAGACAGGTTTCGGTGTATCAATATGAATATACTTAACTGTTCAAATAGCAAGTGTATCATAGCTGTTCAAGCATCAAGTGTATCGTAGCTGTTCAAACATCGAGTGTATCATAGCTGTTCAAACATCGAGTGTATCGTAGCTGTTCAAACATCAAGTGTATCATAGCTGTTCAAGCATCGAGTGTATCATAGCTGTTCAAGCATCGAGTGTATCATAGCTGTTCAAGCATCGAGTGTATCATAGCTGTTCAAGCATCGAGTGTATCATAGCTGTTCAAGCATCGAGTGTATCATAGCTGTTCAAGCATCGAGTGTATCATAGCTGTTCAAGCATCGAGTGTATCATAGCTGTTCAAGCATCGAGTGTATCATAGCTGTTCAAACATCGAGTGTATCATAGCTGTTCAAGCATCAAGTGTATCATAGCTGTTCAAGCATCAAGTGTATATAGCTGTTCAAGCATCAAGTGTATCATAGCTGTTCAAGCATCATGTGTATCATAGCTGTTCAAGCATTATGTGTATCATAGCTGTTCAAACATCAAGTGTATCATAGCTGTTCAAACATCAGGTGTATCACAGCTGTTCAAACAGTATGTGTATCATAGCTGTTCAAGCATTAAGTATATCACCGACATAGCTGTTCAAATACAGGTATCGCCTACCATAACTTGTTTTCGATGCACTGTGATGAACATCCATAGGTGCAACTATAAGCCAAATTGCATTGACCTTGGACTTATAGTTTGCGAAAAAATTATCAAAACGTGAATCTTCAACGCAAATGTTGACGCTGTTGTCGTCGCCGTCGAAAAAGTAATACCTAAATATCGCCGTGTTGCCTCGTAAAGGCGAGACAAAAACTAATCTATTTATAATCGAACTTTATTATCTTAATTCATGAAGACAAACATATATACAAATAATCATATATATAACATGCATTGACGCACATGACTTTGTATTTGCTAAATGCTGCTGAGTTCAGTATAAAGCTATTCTATGTGGCATGGTAGATTTCACAATCTTGTTCTTATAGCTATTTTAAACTAAATTTGTTTTTGTTGACAACACAAATTTACTGAAATGAAAGAACAGGTGTTATTCCAATAAACAATATATAGTCTGATGGTTCACTGCGTTAATATAATTATTTTTTCTTAATAATCGTTGGTTTCAACGAATTAACATTTACACTGTACAGGCGTACAAAATCTAAAACAGAACTGATTTTGAAAATGGATAAAATTGATATGTATAATTAGTGGTTGTTATTAGGCGATACACTGTATACTGTTTCTGACGATAGGTTAGGCGACTGGGTAAATTTAAGCTTAAAATAAAGTAGATGGAAGGATGTTACCTTGCAATACACCAAATCTTTGCTGGGATTATGAATAATGAAACACAAACTTCAAATAGTATAAATAAACGGAATAATATGATTACACTTGTTTAAAATAATTCTATGTAGATTCTAGGCTGAAAATTTAGCATTACATTCTCAACAAAATTTGCTTCTAGGAGGGAGGTGGGATCGGGGGGGGGGGGGGCATGTTGGGGTGCGTGTGTTTTAAGTAACGTTTATTTTCGGTGAGGGGTTATCGCTCATCAGATCGGCTGATTTTCGCTATCCAGGAGCCGTATTTGTGTAGTTATCTTAGCGCTACGATAACACAAAACATCGTAAGCTATGACGTCACTATGGCAAGCGCTGAAATAACGTCATATCCTACCATGGTTTTACGATTTCGAGGCGCTAAGATAGTTTCGAACATTTGTAGCCAAGCTTTCTAACAGAGTGAAAGGAAGGGGTTATATGCTTGATGACACCTCGGTGCATGCTAAACTACGGTTATTGAACGTTTAATTTACAGACGACAGTTTGGTAGAGATAGTGAGAGAGGAGTGCATGTTAAACTACGGTTATTGAACGTTTAACATACAGACGGCAGTTTGGTAGAGATAGTGAGAGAGGATACTCACTGCCACCACTTAGGCTACTCTTCCCAATAACGCGGCAAAAGATATTTTGATGTACCAGTCGTGGAGCACTAATTGAGACATGGAAAAACCTGAGGCTGTGTGTGTTCATTTTTGACATTCACAAAAAAGAGGCAGGACGTAGCCCAGTAATAAAGCGCTCGTCTGATGCGCAATGGGTCTAGGATCGCTCCCCATCGGTGGGCCCATTGGGCTATTTCACGTTCCAGCTAGTGCGCCTTTATATCAAAGCCCGTGGTATGCGCTGTCCTGTGGTATGACCCATATAAAAGATCCCTTGCTATTAGTGGAAACATGTAGCAGGGTTTCCTCTCTAATACCATGTCAAAATTACCACATGACTGACATCCAGTTGCCGATGATTAATAAATCAATTTGGTCTAGTGGTGTAGTTAAACAAAACAAACTTTAACATTCACAAAAAAACACCTGTGGGATATGAAGATTTGGTACGCTGTTATGAGAAGTACAATATAACGAAATACTATATTGGCGAACGACATGGTGGGCAACAAGCCCTCTTATCATACATCTTTTTGAGAGTTAATGTGCGAGGGCATCCAGAGCGTGACAGAGGAGAAAGCTTTATAGAAGAAGAAAGCAGAAGGAGGAGGAGAAGAAGCAGAAGAAAGCCAAAGAACAAGAAAAAAAAACATGAAGAAAAAAACAAGAACCAGACAAAATGAAAGTATAACAGTATGTTAATATCTAAACACATATCTTCACATTACTGAATGTGTAACAACAAAATACACTTGCAATTACCAGCATCGATTAACTGATGTAATCACAGTTTAATAAAACCTGGATTTTCCTTCACTCAGTACATACTTACTTTTGTCTACTAACAGCCCTCATATTTTCCAGAAGTGAAGAACTGTTTACGTTTTGAGCCACCTCTGTATCTTCTAATGTCGGTGCCATTTTGAACGCTTATAATAACACGTCTCTACTACGTTGAGTCCTATAATTATAGCAATGTTATTCAACACACACACGCTTATAAACGGCCCTACAGCAACTGAGTCTATATCGTAGATGACTCCATGCATATATACTCATATTGCTATTATCCCACCGGGGCTACCTGTTTTGCATATTGATTAATGTTTCACAGCTCGAGGCTGCCAAAATATCTGAACCTCTTCTGGACTACAAACCAAAAGCAACGGGACCCTTCAAAGCGGGGGATCGTCGCCGAAAAGTACGATCTAATGCCACGGCTAATTGCAAAGCAATAATTACACTACAATAGGTGTGTGACAATGCAGTTACTGAGGGGATCCCGACATTGGAAGGTCACGGACCTCTGGTTGATAATCTCATTTACAGATTCATTCACCCAAACGATTCATTTAGCCTTCATTGTACGCGGCACTGCTTCTTTGTTCAAACGTCACAAAGCCTGGCGCGGAAAGATAAAAGGCAACGTGTGTCATGCGGTATATCGTTAATGTACGTGTTGCAGTATTGCGTTATAAACCGCAATGCATGTAAAACAGTTGTGAACGTGTGGTTATGTCTGCTTTAACGTGGTCACGTAACAGAGTTCGCTTCATACAAACAACTACGGACAAACTATACAAACTATGCGATATTCTTTTCTGTGTTATTCCGTATAAACAACACGATATAATTTTTTATCGTATAATAGCTAGCGTATCCAGTGTAATTTTCAGAATTTGATAACTGTAAATTAGATGTAAATTAATCAGGTCGTGGCACTACGTTTATTGGCATGTAAGCAAACATACTACGGCAACACTCCTGAATTCACGTATGCATCAACAATTCTGAAACAAAAGCGTCAATAGCAACTTTACGCTGAAAGTTGTCCAGCGTTCTGAAAACAAAATAATATCATGCACTAGTATATTTTGATGTAAGGATATCCGACGTCATTCTCATTCAAAACAACACTGCATCACATATTCATACGTCATTTGAATATCGGTCAATGGCCGACTAGAATTATAGTTGCATATACTGTTTACAAAAATACGTTGTATCAAGTTTGAGATTATATGATCAAGAGATTATTACCCTAGTCAATATCATATATTAGGAACAAAAATAATGTATTATGCTCGCCAGAGGCTCACGTAATATAATCTGTATTCCTATACTAGTATATGATTTGACGATACCAAAACACTTTTATCTCTAAGTGATTATCTCTATCTACATAACATGGTCGTTGTTTTGTTAGACTTGTTTCTGAACACTACGTAAAGGTTGCGTGGCATTAATGAACAGGTCACCTGTATAAATGTTATTAGTTACGCGGTTTCCTCAGGAAATACAGATTGTGGAGAGGCGTACAATCCCGAACGACCTGTCAAATAAACCGCGTAACGAATTTATTACCTTTTAGATCTGTTTTATAATTAAACAAAAAGTACGGTACACTAACTCTCAAACTTTTAAACAAAGTACACATACAGTTTGGGTTGTAATATATTTTAATAACATAACATGTTATCAAATTCCGCAAAATGTATTGGATTTTTTTTCTAACAAATAACTATGCAAGGTATTTGCAGCTTTTTTGTTGGCCCTGAAAACATTTATTACCTTTTAGATCTGTTTTATAATTAAACAAAAAGTGCACTAACTCTCAAACTTTTAAACAAAGTACACATACAGTTTGGGTTGTAATATATTTTAATAACATAACATGTTATCAAATTCCTCATAATGTATTGGATTTTTTTTCTAACAAATAACTATGCAAGGTATTTGCAGCTTTTTTGTTGGCCCTGAAAACATTTCGAACCCTGTATTTTTCCGCCCTGAGTTTCATTGTAATGTCAAAAGCATACGATTTATAAACAATGGGGGACAACTCTTATAGCCTTATTATCTTGCGCTTTTAAAACCTTTATGATAATGCTGTAATATTGTAAAAAAAGAAATCAACATCAACAGTCAAAAAAAATTATTTGTCGGTTTGTACTGTAGAATCTGTAAAAAGAAAACAAAAAAAAGCATGTCAAGTTATTAAATAAAACATTTTCGTGATAATTAGCCTGAGTTCTAACACAGTAGCTGATGACGCAACAGCTCAGCATTAGCTTTTAATACGCAAAAAAACTACAATCTAGCGCATTATTTGGCCAAACATCAGTCTCTATTTTTGTACAACCAGTCAAGCAAATCACCTGACATTTCGTACACTCCGGCAAAACCCTGTATTTTCCCGCAAATGATACGGTGTACTTGTGGTATGCATTACCTACTGACCAATCAAAACGCATGAAATTTATCTAAACGGTAATAAATACGTACCACAAGTACACCGTGTCATTTGCGGAAAAATACAGGATTTGCGGGAAAATACTGAATTTGCCGGGGTGTACGAAATGTCACGTGATTTGCTCGACTGGTTGTACAAAAATACAAACTGCGGATGAGACCGACGAAATGTTCTCCAACACGCCTCATTGTTGTTAAAAGTTTTGAATTCATTATATATATATATATATATATATATATATAGCGCCGTGACCTTATTTATTATTTTATTTATCTTATCTTATTTTATTTATTTATTTTGTTATATTTCTTTGTTTCTTTTATTTGTCATGTCATGTCATATGGTTTTACGTGCACATTCAGAGCAAGCCGCTTCTTTTATTTACTTTTCACTAGCTTTTATATCAGTCACATACAGTCACATGGATCGGCCGGGTGCATCTCTTTCCTTTCGGTGGGCTCGACTGCAAATCTTTCGAACTTCGTTCTCCTTCCCACTAAATTAACCATCACTGGAGCTTTTGTGTCACTCTCCTAGTGGCACAAACGATGAAACTCATAACCCTTTGGCGTCACTATCCTAGTGACGCCGGTTTAGGAAGTTCTAAAAACTT
>NC_054707.1:44351452-44366452 GCF_016097555.1 Gigantopelta aegis | reverse complement strand
GAGTGGGGGGGGGGGGGGGGGGGGGAAACCCGGCGGTTCAAAGAAAACCCGGCGGTTCGAAGAAACCGAAGAAACTGACAGGGGACACTCATGGAGGGGGGCAAAGCCGGTAGCTAAACCGGGGACGGTCCCTCCTACTATGACGCCCCCATCGACTCGAGTGCAGCCCACGCCCAGTCCAAAGCTGCATCTCCACCGGTTGTTGTTGAACAGGTAGCTGATACACAGAGGGACGCAAAAAAAAAGGAAGGTCACGGAAAAGGACCTGCCGAGACCCCAACCCAGTACTTAGGCGATCTACTGTGACAAGCTGCGATCCAAGGGGAGGCGATGATGAAGCCAGACATGGACAATGCAACTATCCATCGCGTTTCCAAGCTGGTCCTTCTTTGAGGAATACAAAATGATTCGAGAGTTCTGGTACACGGTAACTTCGGACTTCGGTAATCTCGGCCCGGTAATCTCGGCTTGGTAATCTAGGCCCATTGTTACTGGATGCATAAAAATACCACTGCTTTTATCAGTTACAAATACTAGGGGTATAAATAAAGCAAATAAAACTTGGGAAAATTAACCATTTTGTATATTTTTTATTTGTATCACATACATTTATGAACCATTTATAATATAATAAAACCTTTATAAATGAATGAATGTGCCATGGTAGGCCGTTTCTGTCAGATCAACAATTGTTATTGCTATTTTTAATGTCTATTGTATTGGTCCATTGATTCTGGAACATGCAGTTAGCAGCTGTAGTGCACTACGTGTCCCATCTACGTATTCTCCCCAGTACCTAAATATTTTCTTTTGTAGATCCCTGTATTTTTTTTTCTTGGTGGCGTTTCAGTTTGGATTCGCTAACTAAACGCACTTGCATATGAACCTGTTAGGCCTCTTCGAACAGCAGGGTCATCGGCGTATGGGGACTCTTTGATTTAGGGGGGCTGGAGGGGTTGATTTGCCCGAAATTTTACCCAGATAAAAACTGCCCGAATTTTCCCCACTGTTTTGCCCGAATGAGGGTGATTAGCATATAGAAAGAAAGAAAGAAAGAAAGAAAGAAAGAAAGAAATGTTTTATTTAACGACGCACTCAACACATTTTATTTACGGTTATATGGCGTCAGACATATGGTTAAGGACCACACATATTTTGAGAGGAAACCCGCTGTTTCCGATTAGCAGCAAGGGATCTTTTATTTGCGCTTCCCACAGGCAGGATAGCACAAACCATGGCCTTTGTTAAACCAGTTATGGATCACTGGTCGGTGCAAGTGGTTTACACCTACCCATTGAGCCTTGCGGGGCACTCACTCAGGGTTTGGAGTCGGTATCTGGATTAAAATTTCCATGCCTCGACTGGGATCAGAACTCAGTACCTACCAGCCTGTAGACCGATTGCCTAACCACGACGCCACTGAGGCAGGTAGCATATAGAATCGCATATGCGGGCGACCGCGTTTGTTCATTCTGTTATGCCACCCCTCGGCGTCGTTGTTAGTTCGGATGCTGAGTCCGTAGACACTTCATGATTGTGGTGGCCAAATAACGCTGGTTATCCAAGTTTTCCTGAAATATTCAAACAGCTATTACCGGGTCCGAAGTTACCCCTATTCGAGAGTTCTACATCCCTCTAGACGAGATCTTCACGAACGTCCGCGCCGATCACCCCATCACTACGCCATACATTCCCAGTCTGGAACTCGACGCGGTAAGACGTGTTTGTTTAGCTTGTGCACACTGCACGTGCTTTCACGGCTCGACTTGGGGATCCTTTACTTCGTTGTTTTTGTCAGCGAAGTGAAGTTTTCTACTGGGATGTATGCGGCCATTGGAACTGATTGAACGCTGGAACGCTTCTCGTTTTCTTTTTGACCACCCGATCTAATCTAGCGACCAAATTTAATGAGTAGAATTTTCTTTATTAATTATATTAATTAGAGATGCGCATCAAAATTTTAAAGGCCCACTATTTAATTTTTGGATTGTCCGCTTAAAATTGTCCGCTTAATTTTTTTCTGTCCTGGGACAAGTCCCTGGCTATCCAGAGACAGGCCCCGGGACGTTTGCCATGACTGGATCGAGCTACGGTTGGACACGGTGGGGGGAGGGGGTTGGGATGGTACGGTTTAAACACGCTCGTTGTGAATACAACTATGCTTTAGCTAAAGTTTGTACTTAAAACAAGAAGAGGCGTTCGAGACGGGCTCTGGACAGTTTAGAATAACCTCTAAATATAATATTAATAGGCAGAAAAAAAGAAAATTTATATAATTTGAAGCATTTAGGACGGTCTGAAAAATAAAGAAAAGAAAGAAGATAAAGAAGAGAGGATCAGATTATAATTTTGATGAGCAGCAAATGACCGTGTTTTTTAAAAATTATTTACATTAAGGGTGTGCATGATGATTGACAAGTTGCATGTACACTAACACCGTCAGCCACATGTGTCACTGTTGTCGTAGCCCAGTGGTAAAGCGCACGCCTGGTACGCGGTCGGGTCTACGATCGATCCCCGTCGGTGGGCCCATTCGACTATTTCTCGTCCCAGCCAGTGCACAACGACTGGTATATCAAAGGCCGTGGTATGTGCTATTCTGTCTGTGGGATGTTCAGTATACAAAATACCTTGCTACTAATGAAAAAATGTAGCGAGTTCCCTAAGACTATATATCAGAATTACTAAATGTTTGACATCCAGTAGCCCTATTTGCTTTAGTGGTGTCGTTAAACAAAACAAACTTTAACTATTGTCGTCTCCGGCATTTGATGGTCACTGTTATGTTCTTCAGATGACACAGTAAATGTTATTCTAGGCGCATTAATTCATTTATATCTATGTACCCATTAAAATGGCTCCACTTCAAGACAATTAAAAGAAAACGAAGAATGCTAATAAAAGTGTTTGATGTTATATTTTATTTATAATTTGTTTTACATCAAAATAAATTATACTACATTCACAAATTAAGATAACATACATGTGTATATGTAACGTCAGTACTGAGTGACATATGATTAATTGTAAATAAGATTAAAGCCCGCTCTCCTGAGCACACAAATGAACCATCATTAAACCTGTGAGTAGGTACTCAGTACTTAAGATATTAAAAGCGTTACGGCCAAGGGGTTAAGGACTGCGCTAGCGAAGACGGTCATATCATTTTGATCAGCTCCACCCATTAAAGAGACTGTCTAAGCGTGTGAATGTTGTAACATGCTCCGACTAAGAGAGCGTTACTGTCGACTTATCTTACATTTTCTTGTTTAAAATATATTAAATTTAGAATATCCAATCGGAATTATATCAGTATTTGTGAGGAATTTCTTCTCGTCCCAATATTTAAAACACAAAGTGTCAGTTTGCAGGATTTGAACCCACTACACAGATCTGCATGGTATTTGACAGCTCGCGACCTTATTCGCTCGGCCAATAGGGAGATCAACAAAACGGAAGCCCAATTAACCACACTATCTGTGTGGTCCTTAATCATATGTCTGACGCCATATGTCTGTAAATAAAATGTGTTGAGTGCGTCGTTAAATAAAACATTTCCTTCCTTAAACCGAGTGTTTGTCAACACATATATAGAGAGAGGAAACCCGCTGTCGCCACTTCATGGGCTACTCTTTTCGATTAGCAGCAAGGGATCTTTATATGCACCATCCCACAGGCAGGATAGTACATACCACGGCCTTTGTTACACCAGTTGTGGAGTACTGGCTGGAACACTCGGTTTAAAACCAATGTAACAGTTTGGTATGTTTGTAATAGCCTAAACTGGATTTTACAGAAATTTTTCCAATAAATTCGGAAATACAAACAGACATGTGCTAGGAAATAAAATGCAGATGAAGCTATTACAAACATTAGGTCAATGAAAAACGCCGAATATATACTAATATTCTAAACATTAAAATGCATTTAATTTTACTAGTTACAGGTGCTCTGTACGAAACATCTTATAAGTGTCAAGTCAAGACAGTCCGTTTAAAATAATTATTTCATGGTAATACAACTATTCAAATCAACAGTCAACAATGAACAAAGTTTAACAGTTCATATTACAAAATAAAAACATACCATTTTACAAAATCATATATGCAAATTTGCTAACAATCACTTAAAGTGTTGTTAACGTAAGTAATCTCATGTTGGTAAATTTACAGCTACAAAAATGGCTTGCTAGGACATCCTATTTTCAAAATAGGTGATTACAGTATAATGTACAAAAACAATAGGCCAATACAAACGAGTATCAATGACAAGTATTTCAAAACTAAAGGAATTTGGTAGAACACTAAAAATAAGAACAAGATTATGCACATGTATGATGGAAAATCCACGCTTCTTTTCAGACGTATATGTATAATGCGATAATAAGTGATGCTACGTTATATTTATGCACAATATGTGTACATGTATGCCATAAGATTGGTTCATTATGGAAATATATAACTCTGAACCATGTTCACCGTCTTGGGGATGAGGCTCCACCTCATCGCGTACATATATCTAACAATAACAACTTGCATCACTCACCTAGCTCCCCTGCGCGTGTTGTAACCTCACCGTGGTGCAGGGGTGTAACATTCTCTTTGAGAATGGCCAATACAGCACAAAATTGAAATTTAGAGTAAAAGTCAGTATCTATCTGTGATATTTGTGTTTTTGCACAGTTCTTTACACTGTTTTTATTTAAATCTTGAATTTTTGTATTGATGTTGATCATCACTTTATTTGTCTGCATTACCATAGTTTGACACCATTCATTCATTCACTCACCTAGCTAGACAGACCGTGTTTGTTTGTCGTCTCTCTTTTCTTAATCAGAATCCGTATCTATCACATCTTCCCAGAATGCGCCATGTTTCCTTAAAATGTCAACAATTTCAAAGAGGCCGCGACCATTGGCCAAACCCAATGCTGACATCCCTGCATACGTCACAGAGTTAATATCCTGTCGCTCATGCTGTAACAAATATTCCACCAATATTCTGTTTCCGGTGTCTGCTGCGTAATGTAAGATGGATCTACCGCTTTTGGCATCCCTCGAATTAATGTCAGCACCGTGTCGTAACAATTGGTCGATGGTGTAAAGGTCGGATGATTGTGCTGCCATATGTAAACACGTGTGTCCGTTGTAATTTCGTATTTCCAAGTTCTGGATATTATTTCCTTTTTCTGTATATGTGTCTTTTTTTAACAACAGCGTGTCAACGATTTCGTGGAAACTGTCCCGACAGGCTATATGAAGAGGTGTGTTTCCGTTTGAGTCCCTGACATCACGGCTCGCACCCGCATTGGTTAGAACTTTCACAATGTCTGCCTGTCTGGTTATGACCGCCAGGTGCAGGGGTGTCTGAGCAGCTTGGTTCGCCAGATTTAACCAGCGTGAACCACACGTCAACCTAGTCAACCACTCGCACAGTTTCACATCCTCCTGTATCACAGCGACGTGCAATATCGTGTCGCCGTCTTCATCAGCTTCAAACATGTTCTGATCTCTTTGACACGCAGTAATGTATAGATAATCCATACAGTTAGTTATAACCTCCATGACTCAGCAAAAACAGCAAAAACAAACCAAATTACGTATTGTATCGAACAGGTAGGTATAAGCTACAGAACGTGTTTCTCTGTCACAGTGCTATGCGATGTGTTCATTAATTGGTGATCCTTGCTAAGTTGTGATTTTATATACCATGTGAATGGAATAAACAGCATGAATGAGTAGTGAATCCCAACCTAGATGGTTCTACTATAAAAAGAGTCATGTGAACTACCCAAGATTCATTTACATAACTTGTGTACACACATGCGTCACTGATCGATTTACGTTGTTCCAGTATTGATAACTAGTCACTGTTGACTTTATCAAAGGGTAGCTCTGACGTCACTTGGCATCTATTCAAAATATTGTTTGCTTTAGATAGGTCTACAAGTAGACCGAAACCTAACAACCGATAGAAACATGCATGTTGTTAATTTCGACATTTCATAACTTTTAAAGTTTCATAACTTCGACATTATGTTGTGAAAGGGAATACGCTATCCCATTGGTTTTTACACTGTGGTGGGAGTGTGTCACTATGGGTACAGGAATATCGGTCAGGTTTACGCTACAAACAGTAATAGTGGACAAACCGGTTTTAGTTTTTTTTAAATTGTGTTTTCGGGCGTGGCGCAATAACATTTGTAGTGAGGGTCACGAGCTATTTAGAGGTACAGGGAATACTAAATATTTATCGGTAGATGACCTCACACGTGATATCCTTTCTCTGGGTGATTAATAATGTTTCGGATGTCAATTTTTCAGTTTTCTGTCGTTTTAAACGTCGTTTTATATATTGTGATAAAAATAAATTTGTAGTCATTAGACTGGGACTGAGGACCTTGTCCACAGATCCTATGTGTTTGATTATAGCTGTTAACGTTTAAACTAGTTTGTCTACAATGTAAGAAATCAAAGATTTGGTTTTTATCAATAATCTGTGATTGGTTTTGTTATAGTTAGCATTGTATCATTTTCTTCTTCTTCTTCTTTTTGTTGTTGTTGTTGTTGTGGTAGAGATGTATTTAATTTTTTTTGGTTTATTTAGTGTAAGACATTACACACTACCAATATAAAAGTACAATCATGTACATGTGATTATTTGCTGCTGGTAATAACTTGGTACTTGGTGATGCCTCGACCAGAAGCAGTCAGGCCCTTTATAAGGGCCCTATGGGCAACCTAAGAAGACACCACAGCATCATAGAGGTCTAAAATTAACGAGCTACTCTCGATTCACTAATATCAAAACCTATATTAGCTCGGCCATTTACCTTTCGACCGACCGTTCAAAATTGCGCCAAATTCCCTCAATCAAAATTGCGCACCCTTTTCTCTTTGGCATTTAACTGCTCCATTCAAATTCCATAGTACCACCACCACCCTACCCGCCTGCTACCGATTTGATCGGGCTGCTGGTGCTCCCTTGCACTTGCCAGTGCAGGCGGTCCCTCCTCTCCCCTCCCCCCACCTTTCCTGTCATGGACAGGCGTGCGCTACCACAGCTTGTTCTGAATGTGCACGTAAAACCCTATGACATGACATGACATGTGATTATCATACGATCCGTGAATTCGGGTCCGCGGTATACTACACTGAGCACAGAGCGTGACAGTCTCGTGACTAACATAAATATCGTCTTGTTTGTTTGCTTTCACAACTCTTATCGGTTCAAAGTACGGGACACGAGCGATCTATTTTAAAATGGTATACATGTGTATAATTGTGTTTGGAAATAATACAGACGCGGGTCCTGGGGAGGATAGCCTAAACTGGATTTTACCAAAAATCTTCCCAATAAATTCGTAAATACAAACAGACATGTGTTAGGAAATAAAATGTAATTAGAGCTATTAAAAACATTAGGTCAATGGAAAACGCCGAATATATACATATATATCACATATCATATAATATCTTACATTTTCAGTGCAATCAAGTTATGTGATATTTTTCAGATCACATACTTTAAGAATTTGATAACTTTGAAAATTAGATGCAAATTAGTTGAGGTCTCGGCACTAGGTTTATTGACATTTAAGCAAACGTACTTGGGTGACACTCCATGATTAACGTATGCATTCATAGTCATCAAATAAAAACATTTCAATGGCAATTTAACACTGAAAGCTGTCCAGCGTTGAGAAAACAAAAAAAGTTGAGCATAACTTTATTTTGTTGTAAGGCGATCCAAAATGACGTCATTCAAGTTTGACATCATTTCCATTCAAAAATACACCGCGCCACATATTCTTACGTCATTGAATATCTAGTAATGGCGGACTGGAATTAAAGTTGCGTGTACAGTTTACAAAAACGCGTTGTATTAAGATTATATGATAAAGAGATTATTACTTCGTGTGTTTCGGTATCGTCAATATCATATATTAGAAATAAAAATAATGTATTATAATGTAGCCTTAGTTTTATTAGTAGCAAGGGATATTTAAAATGCACCATCCCAGAGTCAGGATAGCACATACCACGGCCTTTGATACACCAGTCGTGGTGTACTGTTTGGAATGAGAAATTGTTCAATGGGCTCCAGACGTAGTCGTTCCTAAGCCGACAGCGCATCAGGCAAGCACTTTACCATTCACAAATCTTTTTCTAAATTGACATATATAGGTTTTCGAAAACTTGTACAAAGCAAATGCAGACTAGCCGACATACATCTGGTACGTTCACGTGGTCTTCTAGTATTTTCAGATGGTGGTCTTGTCAGAAATGTGTCTCCAGATTAAAATACGAGTCTGAAAACTTGTCAAAGCCTATCCACAGCGACTCGTCGGCAGCAACTCTGACTGGGTAGACGACGGCCTGTGTCCCGTGACCTTGAGGAAACACCGTGTCGCCGGTGTCAATGCGAAATCTCCAGCGGTGCCACGGACACCGGACACATAGTCCTGACGGAGAATCCTCGATATCGCCGAGGTGAAGCGGGCCTCCTGTAATAACAATAAAATAGCATATGGTTAAAATTTAAGTTTGCTTAGTTTAACGATAGCACTAGAGAACCTTGATTTATCAACCATCGGTCACTGGATGTCAAACATTTGATAATTTTGACTCGTGGTCTTCAGAGCAAACCCACTACATGTTTTCCAATAACAGCAAGGAATCGTTTATATGAACTTTCTCACAGATCTGACAGACAGCACATATCACGGCCTTTTGTGGCATTCGTTGGAACGTGGGGGAATCTAAAAATTTGTCCACCGAGGAGTTTCGATCCTTTGATCAAAGTACTTCCGGTAAGGCACATTAATGAAACACACAATGACGCATATAAACATACCATACCAAAAACTAATTTTCAGAAAGACAAAGAAAGATATGGTCAAACCATGTAAACAGTATATGATGCCGTAGTAAATCAACACGAAATGAGAGAGAGAGAGAGAGACAGACAGACAGACAGACAGAGACAGACAGAGACAGTCAGAGAGAGAGACAGTCAGTCAGAGAGAGAGGCAGTCAGTCAGAGAGAGACCGAGAGACAGAGAGAGAGAGAGAGAAACAAGAACATATATTTAATATGTCATACTAGTCGTTACAAAATTAATTAGTCGAAAATATTTGAAAACATTACAGCAAATGCTTATAGATCAACTTTATTAAAAATTCACGAGATACTCGAGGATGTTGCCACACCGGGCACCACGATGACAGGTAAACTATGTACATATGGATGTCAGTTACAGTAGTGACACGGACCACGTAAACCAAACTGTTAGATTCCCTTCTCTCCTAGCTCTCCAACCTTACGTCTTCCTAATAGATGCCTTATGCGCGGATATTACTCATTTCTCTATTGTTCAGTGATAACACGTTCGTTAAATTTCTGCGTCTCTTATATAATGTTGTCTTTTAAAGACGCAATACTTTCCAACTTTTCTATCGACTTCAGTAGCTGTGTAAGTGTGATCTAAATCAATTCCGGAACACGTATGACGAAACATAAACAAAGAGTTATTGGATATTAAATATAACCAAATTAAATAACTTTTTTCTTTCTTTCTTTTTTTTTTTTTTTTTTTTTTTTTTTTTTTTTTCTTTTCTTTTTTTTGTGAATTAAACATTTATAACGTTAGTATATATTACTTTTGCAAATATCGATTTCTTCCTTCTTTTGCATCCCCATTTCTATTTGGGCTTTTTAATTTGTTTTTCCTACTTTTGTTTTAGTTTTCTGGTCTCTGAGTCCATTTTAATTTATAATATAATCATGATATTGGCTAATATAATTTATGTACTATGACATAGTTTTATTTATATTTTTTTTGTTTTATCACGATACCACATTTATGCGGGAGCCCTGTTAAGGTTCAAACAAGAGGCACCCATGGAGAAGGTTCTTGCGGAAACATTGGCTCAAGATGACGAGGCATCAACCATGAAGGTCTCGTATTAGTTGGCTATTAATGAGTTGCCCAAATCTAATTTTGCCAGTACTTTAGAACGTTTGGACTCGTTAGGACTAGATCTGTCAATGCAATTGAACAAAGCAAAACATGATAACTGTGTGTAATACCGGCCTCGGTGGCGTCGTGGTTAGGCCATCGGTCTACAGGCTGGTAGGTATTGGGTTCGGATCCCAGTCGAGGTATGGGATTTTTAATCCAGATACCGACTCCAAACCCTGAGTGAGTGCTCCGCAAGGCTCAATGGGTACGTGTAAACTACTTGCATTGACCAGTGATCTATAACTGGTTCAACAAAGGCCATGGTTTGTGCTATCCTGCCTGTGGGAAGCGCAAATAAAAGATCCCTTGCTGCTAATTGGAAAGAGTAGCCCATGAAGTGGCGACAGCGGGTTTCCTCTCAAAATCTGTGTGGTCCTTAACCATATATCTGACGCCATATAACCGTAAATAAAATGTGTTGAGTGCGTCGTTAAATAAAACATTTCTTTCTTTCTTTACTATGTGTAACTGACTATCAGTTTTGTATTTATGATGCAATTTTGAACCAGAGTGTTAATGATGTTAACAATTATTTTTTTTTTTTTTTTTTTTTTGGGGGGGGGGGGGGGGGGGGGGGGGGGGGGGTCATTAATGCTTGATGAAAGCACCGATAGAGCCAACAAAAAACGTCTGTAAATGTATTGTACTATTTTAAAGAGTTTGGTGTTTACTCTGATTTTGTAGCAAATATCCAAATTACAACTGAAACTGCAGATGCAGAGACTATTTATTCATCAGTTATTTCTGATTTGGCAGACAATGGAATTAATATCAGTCGATTAATTGGTCTAAGTACTGATGGAGCCAGTGTAATGACTGGTAGACACAATGGAGTTGTTAAAAAGTTTCAAAATCAAAATTCACAAGTAGCAGGGGTCCACACTGCTGTGCTTTGGCAAGGCCGCAAGCAGCTCAGTTTGTTTCTGACATAAAACAATATGCAAGGACATTGTCACATTATCAAATATTTTTATTATTTTGCTGGATCTGAACAGAGGTGCAATAAACTTCGAGATATTCAATTACTGCTAGGTTTGCCTCAGTTGAAATATGCCGAACTTCATTCTGTAAGGTGGCTAAGCTTGGAAAGAGTTGTAATGGTGATCTATAGAGCATATCCTGCTCTCTGTGTAGCACTGTGTAGCTCAAAACAGAACGCAACAGCCAAAGGATTGTTGCACGAAGTTTAACAGGACAAATCTGTTATTTGACGTTTTACCAATTTTATCCAAACTGTTGTAGCTATCACTGTAGAAGCCTTATCAGACTTAAAAGAAAACAAGGGTATCTTTGTAAAAAAAAAAAAAAAAATGACCAGTTTTTAAAAACAAAAGAAGGAAAAACTTTCGATGTCAGATCTGCAGAATGTAAAGTAAGTGTAAAAAAAAGAGTTTATACAGGAAAATCTAAAATGCAAAGATGATCTTAGTGATGAAAGTGAAACTGATTCTCAAGGTTAGAGAAAACTTGCATGACTGGTTTGTTTTTCATCAGTTTGTAATACCACATGAATTATAACTATATCAAGTAACATGTATTTCACTGTGTACATGTATGTATTACTGGTGCTTATTTCATTAAAACTTATTAAAATTTATTATTTAGCAATTTTGGGGTTGAACGTTCACTTCTACCATTTTTTGTCAAACGTCTCACATTTTTTTCTGGGAAGGGAGAAGTCACTTTTACTTTTACAATCCTAGATTAGGACCTGCTATGTACACAATGTTGACTGCCCACCCTTTCGGTCAACTTGTGTCTATAGATGGATTTTAATTATATATTGTGGAATTTAGATTAGTGAAGGTACAAATAACCGGTATCCAGAAACTGAAATTTATTCAGTTATGGACGTGACAAAATTAATCCCGAACCATTTTTGCAACGTCTGGATCGGTGCGTCAAAACTGTAGTTTTGATCTGGACATCGTATAAAATTATTTCAGTTTATTCCTATGCCTCAGTAACAAAACTAAATGACTAAGTATTACTATACCATGCTCGGGTGAACATACCCGCGTGAGGACACTTGTCTTTAACGGCGTACACATCGGTTCCATGGCGGAAGACCGCTATCTGTTCTTCGTTACACAGCACTGGTGTCCCGCTACCATTACGCTTCCCACTCTTTCGAGTTAGGGTCATTTTCTTACATTGGTGACCAGGACTAGCCCAGTTGTACAAATCTGAAACAAAACGTAATTAAAATTTATTCAAAGACGTTGTAACGCTAAACTGATGATAATTGTTCATTGTCGGTTGATTTCTTGGGAGATTAGCTACATTTTGCTCTTCAAAAATCTGGATGATTATAACGACGATGAATATAATGATGATGATGACTTCAATGACGACGACGATGACAACAACAACGACGACGATGATGATGATGATGATGATATCATTATGATCACCTTCTCTTAGGCGTTAGCTTCAGCACGCTATTTTGAGAACAAAGTTCGGCAGCGGAGACTAGGGGTTGTTTTTTGGGTGGGTTTTTTTTTTGGGGGGGGTTTGTTTGGGGGGGGGGGATTGGGGGGTTCCCTCGCGAAAAACCGCTATGGACGTTTCTGCCTCACAGACTACTACTAATAATATTTGATACACAGGTTAATACACACCACAGTGTTTAATACTCAATTTTGGAGCACTGTTATTCTTTATGGAATTAAACTATCACTAAAAGTGTAGCATTTTACTGAAGACAATATAAATATAGTAGCATAATAATAAAGTTGTAATTAAAAAAATTACCTTTTAGTTTCAAATTTGGAACCTGCATAAATAGTTTCTCCTTCATGTCGATATATATCCAGGTACTTCAAACCTATCCACTTGTTACGAGCATGTATATAACAGATGTGAAAAATGACAATTGTTCCCTCTACAAAACATCCGTTTGTTTACCTCTAGGCTAACTGGTTGCTATTTGTCTATTGTTGTCGTGACACATACCATTGTTTCTAAATACTGTTGGTTTTGTCTTCAAAAAGCGCCGTGTCAAAAAGAAGTGGCCTTAACAAGCTGGTATTGTTACGTACTCCTGCATCGTTACGGTCATCTGCGCTAATGAAACATACGGGTTGTGTTATTGTTGCTGTTGCTGTTGTTCACGTTGCTGTTCTTGTTGCTGCTGTTGTTGTTGTTGTTGTTAGGTTTTATAACGAGTTCTAAACAGTATGTTTGATGAAAATATTTACAAATATACAAATATATAGCAACGCAAAAAATATAAAATGTAAGTTTGGTTTAGAGAATGTAAACAAATAAAAGTAATTGTATAATTATTTATTTTAAAAAAAAATACATAATGAACGAAAGAAAAAATAGATGAAAAAATAAACAAACAAATTAATAATTAAAAAAGAAAGAACGTAATTAGAATAATAGTTTCATGCGAACAAACGACGTATTACACGGAGTGGGAGACACGTGTAGCTGAATAACTTTGTTCGTGAAGTAGAGGTCACATTCACTCTAGTGGTGTCGTTAAACAAAACAAACGAAATGTATCATTCAAGAAAAGACACACCACATACACATACATACATGTATATATTTGTGTGTAGACAGATATATTGATAGACAAATACATATACATATGGAGAGACATACAGACAGAGAAACAGACAGACATACGGATGGATCGATGGGTCGATGGACGGACGGACCGACGGATGCACGGACGGATGGATGGGCTGGCAGGCAGGTAGGTAGGTAGGTAGTTAGACATACAAACAGACTAGGTAGCTAGACAGACAGACAGACAGACAGAAAGAGAGACAGACATAAAACTAGATATTATGTGACTGTAAAGTGTGTTATAGATTACATGAAAACTCCAAGCTTACCAAGCAGAACTAGATTTCCATCTCGTGAACAGTTCTACTAAGGGAAGTAATTCTGATGAGTATCAAGTTCAGCTTACAAGAGTTAATTTCTCATGTTGACTCCTATGTTTCTTCGTAGCATTCGTTAATTCATTTCATTCATTTCAACTTATTTTCGTGCTTACCTGTATATCCAATTAATGTTCAAGCACGCTGTTCTGGGCACACACGAACCCAGCCATATGTCTAATGGCTTAACGACGACATCACCGAGGCCGGTGTCTAGGTAGCACAGATTTAAATAATATATAATAATAACCCAAAGCATTTGTGATAATATTGCCCCTGCGCGTGCTGTAACCTCACCGTGGTGCAGGGGTGTAACATTCTCTTTGAGAATGGCCAATACAGCACACAATTGAAGTTTTGAGTAAAAGTCAGTACCTATCTGTGATATTTGTATTTTTGTACAGTTCTTTACACTGTTTTTATTTAAATCTTGAATTTGTATATTGATGTTGATCATCACTTTATTTGTTTGCATTACCATAGTTTGACACCCAATAGCCGATGTATTTTTCGTGCTGGGGTGTCGTTAAACATTCATTCATTCATTCATTCATTCATTTGTGATAATATTGTGAGCACCTAGTCCAAACTAATAGTATTAAAAATAAAAGCAAATGTAGCAGAGATATTTGGATCAACATTTTCTTTTTGAAAACGTGCACGTAGAATTTACCCCTACTCTCCCTCCTCTCAACAAATAGATACCGTTGGAAGTTCATGAAAATACTGATCATTAACGATTGTTTGTTATTTATTTTTGTTTCAGTGGAGTGTGAACAAAACAAACAACAACAAAAATCAGCGAAACAAACAGGAAAGACAAAAAACTTTTTTGAAATATGTATTAGTAAATGATGTTATTATTGGTGAGTTGAGCTTGTAATTTAATGAGCATGTCTTTTGACAAAATTTATCAATATCCCATTCAGCATTTTAACCATAATACCGGCCTCGGTGGCGTAGTGGTTAGGCCATCGGTCTACAGTCTGGTAGGTACTGGGTTCGGATCCCATTCGAGGTATGGGATTTTTAATCCAGATACCGACTCCAAACACTGAGTGAGTGCTCTGCAAGGCTC
>NC_054707.1:44311452-44343952 GCF_016097555.1 Gigantopelta aegis | reverse complement strand
TCATCATCGGTGACAGCGACAACGCCGGCGCCGGTATTCGGAGAGGCTGCTACGACTGTAGCTTTGAGAAGTACTCCAGCAGGGCCTATCTCCGCTGCGACGAGTTCCGGCCATTCTGGTTCCGGTGGGACAATCGAGGCCTGATGCAGTTCGGGGAAGGATTCCGAGTGGGGGATCGGACGATCGTCAGCCACCAGACGGTAGATCGGGGTTTCACCGTCAACTATATCCTGTACGCGTCGTCTTACAAAGACGTCTTGGTGGACTGGCGTCTCATTATCGGTAATATGGCTTTCACTCATTTTATATATATCGGCTGTTAGATATGACTATGTCGTGTACAGAAATACGACTTAGATATGACTATGTCGTGTACAGAAATACGACTTTGATATAAGTTTTAAAAACGACAACAGAGGGATAGGTGGGTGCATGGAAAAGTTGGTAGATAAATGGATGGTGTGATGGTTGATGGTCGGATGGACGGTGAGACGAAATGTTTTAATATAAATACATAGATGCATGGATTGGTGGGGTGAGAGGGTTTACAGGGATGTGATATACAGACATACAGATATATATTTATACAGATAGACGGACAGACTGACTGACAGATAGAAGGATGGATGGATGGATGGACGGATGGATGGATGGATGGATGGATATATAGATGATGGTTTATAATTTCCTTCTCTCTCTTTTTTTTAAAATTTTTGTTTTTCATTTTATTTTCTGTTTATTGTTTAGTTGAAATGTTGATGTTAATGCATTGTTAATGACCTTGGTGTGTGTTTCAGACAGGTCCGTGTGTTCACATACATACAGACAGACAGACAAACAGACAGACATACAGATACATTTTCTTTCTCTTTATTCCTTTTTAAAAAAAGTTAAAATCTTGATATTAATGAATTGTGTATGTTCCAAACAGGCCCCCTGTGTTCACATACATACAGACAGACAGACAGACTGTCCTTTTTTAGTTATAATGTTGATGTTACTGATCTGTGTGTGTTCCAGACAGACCCCCCGTGTTCACCTCACCTGGGACTGGTGTCTACACCTACACCCTGGCCGAGGACGCCGCTGTCGGGACCACTCTACACCCACACGTAGCGGCGTATGATCCCGATCAGGGCGATGTCGTCACCTTTGACGTCACGGGAATGGCTAGTGACGTCATACAGTATCAAGACGGAAGTCTCGTGTTGGTTGCCAAACTCAACTTTGATGAACACCCTTACTATGTTGTAGAACTTAGGTAGTTGCATTAAGAGTCCTCAAGAGACAAACTCAACGTTCGTTTCCAACATATTCAATTCCGTACCGTACAGTAAGCTGTAGCCAGCCACCTAATTACCTAATTTAGTGCAAAGTGGCCTGTATTAAGCGGGCATCTGTTTAATTGGAAACACTATTATTATTTTATCTTAAATCACCAGATTTTATTCAATGTGATCTGTCGTAAGTAAGCACCTTTCGTAAAAGGTCGGGGAAGACGTAGCCCAGTGGTAAAGCGTCCGGTTGATGCATGGTCGGTCTGGGATCGATCCCCGTCGATGGGCCCATTAGGCTATTTCTCGTTCCAGCCAGTGCACTATGACTGGTATATCAAAGGCCGTGGTATATGCTATCCTGTCTATGGGATGGTGCATATATAAGATCCCTTGCTACTAATGGAAAATATGTAGCGGGTTTCCTCTCTAAGACTATATGTCAAAATCACCAAATGTTTGACATCCAATAGCTGATGAATATAAATCAATGTGCTCTAGTAGTGTCGTTAAACAAAACAAACTGTTTAAAACGTCATTAAAGACATTATTTATTATGTATATCTTTCCAACTCAATATGACATTAAAGTTAGTCAATACCATTTTTCGTTGTATCGAATGAGAAATCTGATTTTTTATTTATCATTTGCAAGTGTGACGGTATCTGACAACGTTTTTAATCACTTTATATTCTATAGTACCACGGCGTTGAAGGGACATAATTTTTTGTGCTAGTAAATAAATGGGTTTTTAAATAAAGAGAAGTATTATTAGCGAATTAAAGAGAATATTAAAGATGAAATATATATTGAATGTCGAAGTAATGACATTAACAATGCAATCTGCATCTTTAATTTGTTTTTATTACGTTTATTATTATTTATTTATTATTTATTGGTTATTTGTGATATTTTTGTTTGCTGCTTAAAGAGCGTTTGACGGGAGGATCGAGACGGTTATTCCCATCATCGTCTATGTGACCGATGTACTAGACGAACCACCGGAAATAACGTTAGCTCACCCAATGACTGCCACGGAGGAAATGCTGATCGGCTCCGTGATTGGAGGAATATTCACAGCACGTGACCCGGACAACGCCGACAATATTACTTATGCAATAGATGGTAAGCGCTGTTTACAAATGATACCTCGGAGCGTGTGTATGTGGTGGGATTCAACCGTTATTTGGTCTTTAATTATAACTTTACTTTATTGCGCCTGGTGTGTCTCTCCACCCCCACCCCACCCCACCCCTACCGAAAGCTCGCCGCTTGTACCAAATAGCGGCGTGGGACCTTTAGAAGACGTTATTTGAACAAAAAGAGCAAGAACAAATATTGTTCTGGGTTAAATAATCTGTAAAGAATTCATTTCTATTTGTATTTTACCATTTTTCTCAAAAGCTCAAAAAATTAATAAGGCAAGTGTCCTAAGAGACTTGACATTTTCTTTATATACGTGGCTTGAATATAATGAGTATTGTTACTACATAATGTTTTCAATAAATACAGCAATTAGAAATTCATGGAGGATTGTTGTTAGTGGTACTGTTCTTATGGGTTTTTAGCGGTGCGTGTGTGTGTGTGTGTGCGTGCGTGTGTGTGTGTGTGTGTATTTGTGTGTGTTGTTGTTTGTTGTTGTTGCTTTGTTGTTCCATTGCTTGTTGGTGATGTTTTTGTTTGTTTTTGTTTATGTTTGTTTTTGGTGGGGTTTTGTTTGGAGGGGGGGGGGGGGGGGCTCGTTGGTGCTGTACATATCTGATGAAATAATATTGCAGGAAATGATGCCCACTACTTCAACATCAGTGAAGACACCGGTGAACTGACCCTGATTGAAATGATTGACAGGGAGAAGAGAACACACATCGACCAGTTGCGTTTGACTGTGACCGACACGACCGGCAGATCGACGTCTGCTACGCTGAACATTACGGTTCTCGATATCAACGACCAAATACCAGTGTGTTCACCTCCACTGTACCGGGCAGCTGTTGGAGAAAACTCTAGATTTAGTAAGTAGGAGTGGGTTTCTCCTCACCCTGTCTTCCAGGTACGGAATTAGCCTCGCCCCACCTTCAGTGGTGATGCACACCTACCTATCTCTCCGCCCATTCATAGGAAATCTAGATTCGCCCCTGTTAAGTACACGTTTTAAACATTTAAAGGCATATTGTCACAGACCACTGACCTATTTAATGGTCTAACAAAGTATTACCTGAACAAAAATAATTTGATTTGTCCCTAAATGAACTTTATTCAACCATCTTCATAACACCATACTCCATTAAATTTTATTAATGATATTTTGTAAAAGTAATTGAATTATGGCAATGGTCCATAATTCAAAAAATAAAATTGCCGAGAGGGTTGACATGGATTTCACCAACAATTAATTTAATTTTTATTTATTATCCAATTTTAGATAATAAGGTCCTTAAATCCGTGACAGTATGCCTTTAATCAATCGTTGGTTTGTTTGTTGTTTTTCGTGGTGGTTTTTTTTTCTTTCTTTCTTTCTTTTTTTTTTTTTCTTTTTTTTTTCTTTGTTTTGTTGTTGTTGTTTGGTGGTGGTGGTGGTGGTGGTGGTGGTGATGGTGGTGGTTTTATATTGCGTTGTTGTTGTTTTGGGGTTTGCATTTTGTAAATTGTTTTTAATAAGGGGACTGCAAATATCGTCTCTTTTTTCATTTCGTTTCTGGCATTACGACATAAAGCCATTGCCAAATAGTTTACTCCTAGAAGTTTGTTATTTGTTATAATTTTAACTGACAATATATACGGTATTTACACAAAACCGCGGTTTAGTAATGTTTACTTTAAATTGACTGTCGATCTTTGTTGTTTTTCTTTCAAGACCAACATATCTTGACCATGTCGTGTACTGACGCCGATGTTGGTGACAACGCAGACATTGGCTACAGCGTGGTTGGCGGTGACGCCGATGGCTTGTTCTGGTTCGAGGGGAGCAGCCTGTTTGTGAACGGGACGACGATAAACTATGCATCACTCGCCTCGGCGGACCACCGATACCTTCTCGTTGTGTCCGTGGTAGACCAGCCCACACAGGAGAAGGCAAACAGTGCCAGTGCGGTGGTTATTGTCCAGGTAGACACACTGCTACATGGTTTCCACTGTTTGTCCGCGTCAGTTCAATGTTATTAACAGCCATTTTAGCTTTTAAACAGCAGTTTCCGTCCATTCTGCTACTTACTGCTTTAGTTTGAAGACCCTCCACTTCTGTTCCTTTCTCCTTCTCGTATCTTCTCGTTCCCTCCCTAGTTATCATTGCATCGACATCAACTTACACCTCTGCTTCTTCTTTATCTGGGTTTTTTATGTAAGATTTAAGTGTTCACACTGTTGTACGTATATGCTTTTAGATTCAGAAGTTTCTGCTTTACATCTGTTTAAAAAGTCATTAGCTTTCCTTATTGTTTGAACGAAATAGGTGTTTCCAGAAAACGTGAACGCCCCAGTTTGGGTGTCTCCAGAACTGACAGAAGGAGAGTTTCCAGGTTTAAATATTTCAGAAGCTACCGACGTGGGAACGTTGTTGGTGACCTTCAACGCCACTGACGACGATACCGGAGACGACGGCGACATCAGATACAGGATTGTATCAATTACATCCGGTGTGTATATATATATATATATATATATATATATATATATATATAGAGTAGTACAAGCATTTACCAAAACACTAACTTATAAATAATGGACTTACACAGTATGTTAAGTAGCAAGCAGGCTTAATTGTGAGCGTTGGGTACCAACTAGCATTTTACTTTCTGACAGCATAATGTAAAAGAGTTTTGGATAAATACCAGATAATAATAGTATGTACGCTTGTACTGGTTCACTTGGATTCATAGAAATATAACTAACTGCGGGTCAGTTCACACGTGGAATTGAGGACTTGTTTAATGACTATCCCCCAAGCCTTGAGTCAGTTTTATATAGTTGGTAATTGTGAATGACGTGTGCGTAAAACAAGCTAGAAAGATGAATCAGTTACTGCAATATCTATTTCAGACAGGGGAGAGAGTCCAAATAACGTTTTCTTCCTTGATGCTAACACTGGAAACCTCTCCACGACGACGACATTGGACGCAGACAGCTCCACGGGCGGCGTGCAGTACTACAACGTCACCGTCATGGCCGTCGATCGAGCGGCCTCGCCAAAAAGTGTCACCGGAATGATCCGGATTGAACTGGGAAATGTTAATGACAACCCACCTAAATTTAATGAGAAGCGGTATGACGTCAACGTTTCCTGTGACACTAAAACCGGAAGCCAGTTAATGAATCTGATGATACTGGACGATGACGCTGATATGACGTCAAATTACAAGATCCAATTGAAAAACGAGACACAGAGTTATGTATCGGTAGACCAATCGGGTGTCGTTACTCTAACCGAGAAGCCAGATCGTCCTGGATATGATGCGTCTGTTGTTACGGTTCAAGATTCCAGTGATGCGACTCTTAACAGCAAAGCGTTCGTAGTGTTGTACTTTGAGAACTGCGATACGACCACGGCGTCAACAACAGCTGATACTGGAAAAAAGAGAAGACAACTAAAATAAGCAATGTGTTATCAACCACCACGACGGCAGAAAAAACATTTACGGCAGATGAAGGTACATGCGGGTCTGTACTCGACTTTTTATAAAGGTTTGATAGCGAGTTCCCAGATATCATCTCGTCATTGGTGGACTATCAGTGGCCGGATTGTCGGCCCACAAGGTGGTTACTGTCCAGGTGCCATTTGTCCTAGACCACATCGTTATTTTCACCGGACAGTTTGAGTCGGTTTTGTTTAACGACACCACTAGAGCACATTGATTTATTAATCATCGGCTATTGGGTGTCAAGCATTTGGTAGTAGATATGTCAAGAATTGAATGAATGAATGAATGAATGAATGAATGAATGAACGGGGCAACGGTTGGGATGGAGAAAAACTAGCCCATGCTTGCCCACTAGTGACTGATCACTGGTGATGGTTGTCCGTCATATAACCATTACGCTGGATCTTGCTTTGTGTTAGTGATGTATTCACGCCGTTTGTCGTTTGTTAACCAATGTTGCTATAATGGTGGTTGTTCCTGTTAACTAATGTTGCTGTAATGGTGGTTGTTCCTGTTAACCAATGTTGCTGTAATGGTGGTTGTTTCTGTTAACCAATGTTGCTGTAATGGTGGTTGTTCTTGTTAACCAATGTTGCTATAATGGTGGTTGTTCTTGTTAACTAATGTTGCTGTAATGGTGGTTGTTCTTGTTAACCAATGTTGCTGTAATGGTGGTTGTTCTTGTTAACCAATGTTGCTGTAATGGTGGTTGTTCTTGTTCACCAATGTTGCTATAATGGTGGTTGTTTCTGTTAACCAATGTTGCTGTAATCGTGGTTGTTTCTGTTAACTAATGTTGCTGTAATGGTGGTTGTTCTTGTTCACCAATGTTGCTATAATGGTGGCTGTTCTTGTTCACCAATGTTGCTCTAATGGAGGTTGTTCCTGTTAACCTATGTTGCTGTAATGGTGGTTGTTCTTGTTCACCAATGTTGCTATAACGGTGGTTGTTTCTGTTAACCTATGTTGCTGTAATGGTGGTTGTTCTTGTTCACCAATGTTGCTATGATGGTGGTTGTTTCTGTTAACCAATGTTGCTAAAATGGTGGCTGTTCTTGTTCACCAATGTTGCTATAATGGTGGTTGTTCCTGTTAACCGATGTTGCTATAATGGTGGTTGTTTCTGTTAACCAATGTTGCTATAATGGTGGTTGTTTCTGTTAACCGATGTTGCTATAATGGTGGTTGTTTCTGTTAACCTATGTTGCTATAATGGTGGTTGTTTCTGTTAACCAATGTTGCTATAATGGTGGTTGTTTCTGTTAACCGATGTTGCTATAATTGTGGTTGTTTCTGTTAACCGATGTTGCTGTAATGGTGGTTGTTCCTGTTAACCAATGTTGCTATAATGGTGGTTGTTTCTGTTAACCGATGTTGCTATAATGGTGGTTGTTTCTGTTAACCGATGTTTCTATAATGGTGGTTGTTTCTGTTAACCGATGTAGCTGTAATGGTGGTTGTTCCTGTTAACCAATGTTGCTGTAATGGTGGTTGTTTCTGTTAACCGATGTTGCTATAATGGTGGTTGTTTCTGTTAACCGATGTTGCTGTAATGGTGGTTGTTTCTGTTAACCGATGTTGCTATAATGGTGGTTGTTTCTGTTAACCGATGTTGCTATAATGGTGGTTGTTTCTGTTAACTAATGTTGCTATAATGGTGGTTGTTTCTGTTAACCGATGTTGCTATAATGGTGGTTGTTTCTGTTAACCGATGTTGCTATAATGGTGGTTGTTTCTGTTAACTAATGTTGCTATAATGGTGGTTGTTCTTGTTAACCAATGTTGCTGTAATGGTGGTTGTTTCTGTTAACCAATGTTGCTATAATGGTGGTTCTTCTTGTTAACTAATGCTTATATAATGGTGGTTCTTCTTGTTAACCAATGTTGCTATAATGGTGGTTGTTTCTGTTAACCTGTTAACCGATGTTGCTGTAATGGTGGTTGTTCCTGTTAACCAATGTTGCTGTAATGGTGGTTGTTTCTGTTAACCAATGTTGCTGTAATGGTGGTTGTTTCTGTTAACCAATGTTGCTGTAATGGTGGTTGTTCCTGTTAACCAATGTTGCTGTAATGGTGGTTGTTCCTGTTAACCAATGTTGCTATAATGGTGGTTGTTCCTGTTAACCAATGTTGCTGTAATGGTGGTTGTTTCTGTTAACCAATGTTGCTGTAATGGTGGTTGTTCTTGTTAACCAATGTTGCTATAATGGTGGTTGTTCTTGTTAACCAATGTTGCTATAATGGTGGTTGTTCTTGTTAACCAATGTTGCTATAATGGTGGTTGTTTCTGTTAACCAATGTTTCTATAATGGTGGTTGTTTCTGTTAACTATTGTTGCTATAATGGTGGTTGTTTCTGTTAACCGATGTTGCTATAATGGTGGTTGTTCCTGTTAACTAATGTTGCTGTAATGGTGGTTGTTTCTGTTAACCAATGTTGCTGTAATGGTGGTTGTTCCTGTTAACCAATGTTGCTGTAATGGTGGTTGTTCCTGTTAACTAATGTTGCTGTAATGGTGGTTGTTCCTGTTAACCAATGTTGCTATAATGGTGGTTGTTTCTGTTAACCAATGTTGCTATAATGGTGGTTGTTCTTGTTAACCAATGTTGCTATAATGGTGGTTGTTTCTGTTAACCAATGTTGCTATAATGGTGGTTGTTCTTGTTAACCAATGTTGCTGTAATGGTGGTTGTTCTTGTTCACCAATGTTGCTGTAATGGTGGTTGTTTCTGTTAACCAATGTTGTTTAAATGATGGCTGTTCCTGTTAACCGATGCTGGTATTACAGTGGGGTTTTTTTTTTTTTATCAAAACGGATGAAGCGATGGCTTGCAGGTTGACATCATAGTAGTCAAATGGGACGGCTACAAATCATTCCCCCGATGTCTGCCTTGTAATTGTTCTCATTATCTAACACTCGAGCACTGAGACTTATCTCTGCAAGTAAAATATTGTTAAAATTGCCAAATGCATTGTCAAAGCACGGTAAGCCTTACCAGTGATAAATTTGTAATGTTAATGCACGGTATATTATGATTATAGATAAATACAATATGTGTATTTATTTTATATTGTTTATTGACTTATTTATTGATAAGTCGAGTGTAATTATTTATTTACTTTTTTATTCATTTTTGTTATATATTTTCTCCATTCATTTGTTTATTTGTTTATTCATTCATTCATTTTTGTATATTGCTTCATACCATTAGCAACATTAATACAAACAACGCATGGCATCCTCTCTGTTTTATAAATATTATAGAAATACAATGTAATTATATACAACAAACTTTAATATGAAAAATGTTTGTTTGTTTACAGATGTGGCCGCCTACTGGGCAGCACGTGTTGGTTGTGTGGTGGGCGCCGTTGGTTTAGTAACATTTGGACTCGTTCATCTGGCTCGAACCAGAGGCTGGTAAGATTTTTGTGGTTGAAATATTTTTCTTGAAAATATGAAGATAATGAAACACACTCAAAACGTAACCTCTGAAAAGCGAGCAACGATCTCTGGACATTTTCTTTTTCTACAAAATTATCTTATCTATACTCTTCAAAAAAAGAAACGCAAACGGGTACAAATGGGTTATAACTCCGATTTTATGTTTCCTACCGGTTCATGTTTTGTGAATATAAGGTCATTGCATGTCCCAAACACATTCCCACGGTTACATTCGATAAAATGCAGCTACTGTACAATAAAGTTCCAAAATGTGAATATTCGTAAAAACGCAGCCACGTGCAAACCATGTCACCACTGCACGTGCGTTGTCTGCACGTGCAACATGAACACCGACAGTATAAAAGTGCAGGGTGTTCGCTTGCCTGGCCTCTGTATCTGGCCGACAGTTGACAATCCAGGACATGCCACGTCTCAGTGAACCGCAGAGAAACAATGCCATCGGCCGACTAGACGCAGGCGAATCCAGAACGGCCGTTGCCAGGGCATTCCATGTGTCCCCAAGCACCATCTCCAGACTGTGGGACCGTTACCAGCAACATGGATCAACACGTGACCTCCCTAGATCCGGTCGACCACGGGTCACTACCCCCGGGCAGGACCGCTACATCCGGGTACGCCACCTTCGGGAACGATTGACTACTGCCACTTCCACAGCCGCAGCAATACCAGGTTTGCGCAGGATATCCGACCAGACCGTACGGAACCGCCTACGTGAGGTAGGAATTCGTGCCAGACGTCCAGTTCGAGGTGTCATCTTAACACCACAACACCGTCGACTCCGACTGCAGTGGTGCCAGATTCATCGACAATGGCCTCAACTGCGATGGAGACAGGTGTGGTTCAGTGACGAGTCCCGATTTCTGCTCCGACGTCATGATGGAAGATGCCGCGTGTATAGGCGTCGTGGTGAACGTTATGCGGCAAACTGCGTGCAGGAAGTGGACAGATTCGGCGGGGGTAGTGTCATGGCGTGGGCAGCCATCTCACACACTGGCAGAACTGACCTGGTCCACGTGCAGGGCAACCTGAATGCACAGGGCTACATTGACCAGATCCTCCGGCCACACATCGTTCCAGTTATGGCCAACGCCAACGCAGTGTTCCAACATGACAACGCCAGGCCTCACACAGCACGTCTCACAACGGCTTTCCTACAGAACAACAACATTAATGTCCTTCCTTGGCCATCGATATCACCGGATTTGAACCCAATTGAGCATCTATGGGACGAGTTGGACCGACAGCGACAACCACAGCCCCAGACCCTGCCCGAGCTGGCAGCAGCCTTGCAGGCCGAGTGGGCCACCATCCCCCGGGACGTCATCCGTACTCTGGTTGCTTCAATGGGCAGGCGGTGCCAGGCAGTTGTCAACACACGTGGAGGCCACACCCGGTATTGACTCCAGATGACCTTGACCTTGGTGGTGTGTCCTATCACTTACTCACAATGGACTAGAGTGAATTGTGAACAATCCTGCAACATTTGGTAATTATCGGACTCACCATTCAATAATTAAATCAATTCTCCAAATGTTACGACAATGTGGTTTTGCGTTTCTTCTTTTGAAGAGTATATAACACCTAACCCTAACCCTGATGTGTTGAAATTTAAATGAGCTTGAAAAGCCACTGTTTTGTACTATCTTATGCTAGTTTTACACGACCAACTGCCAGCTCAAAGTTGGCCAACTTTCTGCTCTCACGACTTCTACGACTGTCCATCTAATCTAAGCGCTCTTATATCTTGATTCTCGTCGTATAAGGCCAAAAAACCCAATCGTTCTCTGGTCAGACCAAAGTTTCAGAATTGATGCCTGGATTGCACAGAAAGGTGGGTATCTTTAGATTTGTTTACGTCCTCCTCATCTGCCATGGTCCTTCCAAAATGACCATGGTGCCCCCTTCTTTGCCTTGGTATCCTAAATATTTACCTTTATATTTTCAAGGCAATTTTTATTACTTCGACTTTCGTCGCAAATGTTTTTAAAACAAACCATGCTACTCATTCAGAACAACAGGACCTGTTTCAAAGAGAAATTAAAGATAGCTAATGGTCCAAACCAGCAGATATACCTTGCTTTAATGGACTATTTTAATAGTTTTACGAGAAAGCGATTGTAAGCTTCAATCACTTTGCGGAAAATAAAAATAAATAAATAAATTGATGCGCGAGGGTCAAAATCAACGCTCGCGCTGACCAGAGACCAGAAATTTATTTTGTTTGGCCTAACCATTAGATGTTAGTCTGGACGCACACGTCGTAAGTTGGGATTTGGAGAAATTACAGCGCAAATATCGACTTTGCTAAATTCGCTCAGACAGACTAGCATTAGGATGGCGCTCGATGAGGGTCGATGGGTAGCAGTAAAGTTTGTTTTATTTAAACGACACCACTAGAGCACATTGATTTTTTTTATCTTATCATCGGCTATTGGACGTCAAACATATGGTCATTCTGACAGTTTTTTAGAGGAAACCCTCTGTCGCCACATAGGCTACTTTTTTACGACAGGCAGCAAGGGATCTTTTATTTGCGCTTCCCACAGGCAGGATAGCACAAACCATGGCCTTTGTTGAACCAGTTATGGATCACTGGTCGGTGCAAGTGGTTTACACCTACCCATTGAGCCTTACGGAGCATTCACTCGGGGTTTGGAGTCGGTATCTGGATTAAAAATCCCATGCCTCGACTGGGATCCGAACCCAGTACCTACCAGCCTGTAGACCGATGGCCTAACCACGACGCCACCGAGGCCGGCTCGATGGGTAGCAGAGTGGATCATCGTCAATGGATTCAGGTTGTTCCAGTCATCCAGTCCCCACACCGAGCTCACCATCTGCCGCCAGATCCCTTGCTGCTAATCGAAAAGAGTAGTCCACGAAGTGGCGACAGCGGGTTTCCTTCCTCAATATCTGTGTGGTGCTTAACCATATGTCTGAAGCCATATAACCGTAAATAAAATGTGTTGAGTGCGTCGTTAAATAAAACATTTCTTTCTTTCAAATGCCGTCACATCCATGTACTCTTCTATGAGAAGGAGCTTATAAAAGATCCCTCGCAGCTTTGTCGGTAGAATTAGCCTATGTGACGGCAGCGAGTTTCCAAATAGCCTTAAGGCGACGTCACATAGTACGAGTGCCTTGTACGAGAATAGCCGGTTGCTTAGCAACCAATGAAATCGTAATATTGTGTTGTCGCCATTGGTATACGTATCGCGTGACATCGCCTTTAGTTTAATGTGCTCGAAGGCCGTTAAACGAATATTATTTTATTTTATTTCCCTTTAGATGGCACGGCAATTACTGTACAGTGTAGTGCTTTTAATCAAGTAGTCGTATTGGAAAATCACACTATAGTTTTTATTCGCTTGGGTTAAGTATGTAATATTATGTGTGGGACCGATTAATTTGAAACTATTTATCATAACTAAATATAAAAATAGCTGAGTATTGCAATTGTTCGTGGTAGAAAGCCAGTATATTGTACGTCTTTTGTGGCTGCTTAAACCAGGTTTCACGCAGCAATACGGGGTATATTTTGTGTTTCGATATACCATAATTTAAAAAGCCAACTGTATACAGAGCGGTTCAGAGCATATGTTTGTACTTGTTGAACATAGAATAAGCTCCAGACATAAGGGGAGAGGTTCAATAACAGTGCATGGATGCTGGTGTCTGTTAATTACTGTGTGTGGATTCCTAAACGTTGTGCTATATAGTGTTTACGACATAAGGTTCAAACAAAATATAAACAAACATAGTATATTTCGATTAAAAAGAGATATTCTGTTTTAGGATTTTAACAAACGTAGCTATATTTCTTTTAATAATGGATATTCTTTTCTTTTCTTTGTTTTAGGTTTTTAAAAGATGGAAGTACCACAGGTGAGATTGTCAGTTTTAAAATATGCAAATTTGCCGTTAACTGTAATACGATAGAATGCGGTATAATACAGTACAATATAATAATTATAATAATATACAACACAACAGAATACAAAAAAACTACAATTCAATTCAATTGAACACAAAACAACATAATCGAATACCAGAACTTGGCACAACACAAGTCTCTAGATTAACAAAAATACAAGGTCATTAAAATTACATACAAGAATTTTTTTTAAAATGAAACAAAAAGAAAGAAAGAAAGAAGTGTTTTATTTAACGACGCACTCAACACATTTTATTTACGGTTATATGGCGTCAGACATATGGTTAAGGACCACACAGATTTTTTTAGAGGAAACCCGCTGTCACCACATAGGCTACTCTTTTACGACAGGCAGCAAGGGATCTTTTATTTGCGCTTCCCACAGGCAGGATAGCACAAACCATGGCCTTTGTTGAACTGGTCGGTGCAAGTGGTTTGAGCCTTGCGGAGCACTCACTCAGGGTTTGGAGTGGGTATCTGGATTAAAAATTCCATGCTTCGACTGGGATCCGAACCCAGTACCTACCAGCCTGTAGACCGATCTACCCGCCCCAGCCTGTGATCCATGGCCTGTACGATATGTCAGAGGTCGTCACAAAGGTTGGATCTACCCGCCCCAGCCTGTGATCCATGGCCTGTACGATATGTCAGAGGTCGTCACAAAGGTTGGATCTACCCGCCCCAGCCTGTGATCCATGGCCTGTACGATATGTCAGAGGTCGTCACAAAGGTTGGATCTACCCGCCCCAGCCTGTGATCCATGGCCTGTACGATATGTCAGAGGTCGTCACAAAGGTTGGATCTACCCGCCCCAGCCTGTGATCCATGGCCTGTACGATATGTCAGAGGTCGTCACAAAGGTTGGATCTACCCGCCCCAGCCTGTGATCCATGGCCTGTACAATATGTCAAAAGTCGTCACAAAGGCTATCCCACCTTTAGTAAATTTTATATAAAATATTGTTGCTTCTCTAAAAAAAAGAAAAAAAGGTTAATCTGTGTGGTGGCTGCGGGTTTCTCGTTTCTCGCGGTTTAAAACCAAAACGTTCCACCATATGGTAGATACTCAATGGCCGTAGATAGCCAATGACCGTAGATATCCTATGACCGTAGATACCCGATGACCGTAGATAGCCAATGACCGTAGATACTCAATGACCGTAGATAGCCAATAACCGTAGATACCCAATGACCGTAAATACCCAGTGACCGTAGATAGCCAATGACCGTAGATAGCCAATAACCGTAGATAGCCAATGACCGTTGTTTAAAATGTTTTGGAGTGTTGCTAACTAAATAGTACTTTTCTTTCATTCTGTGTAACGAGTTCCACTGGAAGAGAAACACAAAGGCAATGTGTAAACCTATCCATCTATCTGTGTAGAATCGGTCTTCTGAAACATATAGCCTTGTGTAATCACAGAAGGTATTATATTAATCTGTCTGTCTGCTGGTGAAATAATTACAGGTGGAGAAAGATGACAATAAAGATTACAGGTAGCATAAAATGTAATACGATTGTGTCCTCTTTTTTCACGTTTATTTTTAAGCATTTTTCTGCAGACCAAATGTGTTATTTGAGGATTATTAAATTGAGAGGTGAGACAGAGGTCACACAAATTATAAGTTTAGGTAGTTGGTCTTCAGGACGTTTGTTATACGCTATCATTAGCTGAGTAATTTATTGTCTTTTATTAATGGTTTGTAGTGGTGAAAAAACTATCGCCTCCCTCCCCTCCCCCCCCCCCCCCCCCCCCCTCCACCGAACTACCCACCTCATCCGTGTGGTCGTTTTTGTTCTCTTAAACATACATGTAGTAAATAATAATAATAATATATATATAATAAAATAAAACAACCTTCACTGGAGGAATATTTCTACTTTGTTTTAAATTTTATTTTACAGATTTAAAACGGTCGAATGAAAGACATGCACAAATGACGCTAACCAAATCTGTGAAAGACTTGGTAAATGTTTCATTTTAATTTTATTTAATTTCGATTTTAATATATTATTTATGCGTTGAAACTTGTAGGTGTTTTGTTGTTGTTATTTTTGTTTTGTTTTTGTGTTGTTGGGGTTTTTGGGGTTTTTTTCGCTTTTCTTTTGGTGGGTTGTTGTTGTTTTGTTGTTTTGGGGTTGGATTTTGTTGTTGTTGTTGTTTGTTTTTTAATTTATGTTTGTAATTGTGGCGTGGGTATTATTTACCAATATTGACAAGACCTAGTATTTAGAACGATCAGACTTGTTGGTTTGATATAAAGGTCCTCAGTGCGCGTGCGACATCGAATGGTATTCTATGTAAAACGTAGTGTTTTGTTTGAAACCGTACTGTCGTCATGTGAAATTTAGCCCTCAGTATTCATCAATCAAATAAACCATCGCCTACTTGGTCTATAGCTCGTTACTGGTAGATCGTGTTTACGACATTTTCACCAATAAGTGACCTTCCACATTTTTCAAATCTTATTAGGAGACGAGTAAATGCTTATGTTTGTGATCGTCTAAAGTGTTCTAAATTGACAAACGTTCTGACTATACAGTCGTGTGTATTTAATATTAGTAATAACCATGTGGGTGGGTGTACGCGTACGTACGTACGTACGTACATACATACATACATCTATATCTGTGTGTGTGTGTGTGTGTGTGTGTGTGTGCGCGCGTGTGCGTGTGTGTGTGTATGTGTGTGTGTGTGTGTGTCTGTGTATGTGTGTGTGTGTCTGTGTCTGTGTGTGTGTGTGTGTGTGTGTGTGTGTGTGTGTGTGTGTGTGTGTGTCTGTGTGTGTGTGTGTATGTGTGCCTGTGTGTGTGTGTGTGTGTGTGTGTGTGTGTGTGTGTGTGTGTGTGTCTGTGTGTGTGTGTGTGTGTGTGTGTGTGTGTGTCTGTCTGTGTGTGTGTGTGTGTGTGTGTGTGTGTGTGTGTGCGTGTGTGTGTGTGTGTGTGAGTATTACCCATATGGTCCACAATAAATGGTTACATAAATGTCGTATTTTTCCCACGTAATTTGTATTGCCTGGGTCATAACAATACCTTGAAAACAGCTCCAAGTTTAGTATAGATGACGGTACGTACCCTGGAGAATACACGGAATAAGTTCAGCCAGTAAACGTTTCGATAACGTTCGCAAACTGTTTTAGCGGACATTTGTCTGCTTGGTCTGGCTGAACTCGAACCTGTTATTGCATACTATTCCCCCAATTTCAACCAGCAAACGTTTCGCTAACGTTCGCGAACTATTTGATTGGTTCCCAACGTGGTCATTTGATTTAACGTGAAGCGCACAAATCAATCAGGCGGACGTTTTTCCGCTCGGTCGAGATTTCGACAGTCACGTCACTGTATTTGACATTACTGGATGTTATTAGGTCGATTGTGAAGCGATTACAATCACATTTAACGTTTGTTTAAAATCATAGTTTATGGATAATAAATAAATTATACTCGTTTGAGAATAAAATAATTGCCAATAATCGTTTCATAAATTTCGTATATTACTACCGACTACGGAGCTATAGAGTTTTCAGCATATTCAGTGTCATCAAAGTATGTGATATTTTTCAGATCACATACTTTCAGAATTTGATAACTTTGCAAATTAGATGTAAATTAATCGAATGTACTACGGTGACACTCCATAATAGACTTATGCATTCATAGTTATCATTCAAAAACATTTCAATAGCAACCTTACACTGAAAGCTGTCCAGCGTTCAGAAAACAACAAACGTTAAGCAATAGTTTATTTTTATGTAAGGATAGCCAAAATGACGTCATACAAGTTTGGCGTCATTTCCATTCAAAAAGACACCGCGCCACATAATTATTCTTACGTAATTTGAATATCTAGTAATGGCGGACTGCATTTAACGTTGCGTGTACAGTACAAAAACACGTTATTAGTTTGAGATTATATGATAATGAGATCATTACCTTCGTGTGTTTCGGTGTCGTCAATGTCATGCATTAGGAACAAAAGTAATGTATCATGCTCGCTAGAGACTCGCATATTACAATTTTTATTCCTACTATATGACATTGACATTGACGATACCGAAAAACACTGGTAATAACCTCTATTTATATATATTTATATATATATTAATATATTAATATTAGTAATATTAATAATAATAACAACAGCAAATGTTGTAAAGACTCTATATGTGACAACATGTAATCACCGGCAACCTGTCTTAAGCAGCCAGTTTTATCTACTCCCTTGTGTAACTGCTTATATATATATATATATATATATATATATATATATATATATATATATATATCTATAACTTACCCATGATATCTATGTCATAAACCCATGTGATAATTTTGGTGTGTTAACCCGATTAGTAATGGTATGCAAATTTGCAGTCTCGAGGTATTGGGGTTTTTTTGTGGGTGGTATACAAGACCTGTGTACCTGAGCGTAACGTTTTTAAAGATGTAGTTAAAAAGCGTGACGTCAAAGTAATTTGTGCTAATTGTGATGACCAGGGCCATAGCTAGCGGGGGGGGGGGGGGGGGGGGGAAATAAACTGGGGCAAGGAAAAAAATCCGGAAAGCATTATAGAAACTTAAAGAAAATTATTTTCTTGACTGTTTAAGGAGTTTTAGACTATTAACTACTCAGTTGCCCTCCCCCCTCCCCCCTCCCCCCCAAACAAAAAATCCTAGCTACGGCCCTGATGACGTCATATTACCGATAGCGGCGCCTTACATACTGTCATTTCTTTAAAATTTAATTAAAATGTTATTTTAGAAGTGCAAAGCCTCGATAAATACCGATTAACATAGACTCGGTTGATATATTCCATATTAAAAAATACTCGTGACGAATCCTCTTCCCCCCCCCCCCCCCCCCCCCCCCCCCTCTCTCTCTCTCTCTCTCTCTCTCTCTCTCTCTCTCTCTCTCTCTCTCTCTCTCTCTCTCTCTCTCTCTCTCTCTCTCTCTCTCTCTCTCTCTCTCTCGCTCTTTATATTAGTAATAATCATGTGTAGCGGTTATACTAATCAGAACGCTTGGTAACATTTGTCTTTGTTTCGTTGCAGCATCTCGAGGAATAGTGAGACAGGTCTTGCACTTGACGGAGACAGTTAAAGAAGCCATGGTATTTATGTTCGAGACATGGAGCTCCAGACTGAATTCTGGCGTGTGTTACAGCGTCTTTGCTGACGTAATACTTTTAGCAAAGAGTATGCGATATAGACAGAACATCTACATACACAATCACTCACAGATAGTCACGCTATCTTGTGAATTGACAAGTGACTGTACATAACCTCGTTTTTTATGACGTATCTATGCAAATCTTTTAAACACGTTTGTACAAACCGATCATTTTGACTTGCAGTAAAGGGTGATTATTAAAACGTTTTCATTTGGTTATTTATTTTAAAGTGTTTTTAATGACTGACTGATTGGCTGGCTATCTAGTTTCTCTATCTTGCACAGAAGCGATTAAAGCATTAGTGTTAATAAAAGAAAGAAATGTTTTATTTAACGACGCACTCAACACATTTTATTTACGGTTATACGGCGTCAGACATATGGTTAGGGACCACACAGATTTTGAGAGGAAACCCGCTGTCGCCACTACATGGACTACTCTTCCGATTGGCAGCAAGGGATCTTTTATTTGCACTTCCCACAGACAGGATAGCACAAACCATGGCCTTTGTTGAACCAGTTATGGATCACTGGTCGGTGCAAGTGGTTTACACCTACCCATTGAGCTTTGCGGAGCACTCACTCAGGGTTTGGAGTCGGTATCTGGATTAAAAATCCCATGCCTCGACTGGGATCCGAACCCAGTACCTACCAGCCTGTAGACCGATGGCCTGCCACGACGCCACCGAGGCCGGTTAGTGTTAATAAATGCACCAGGTAATACATGTATAGAATTTAGTCGAAGCTGCTTTCGCATAATAATTTGGAATAACCGAAGAAATAAAACAGGTACACAGTAACATGATATATCTTCAAAATGTAAAAAATGTTCTCTAGTGGTGTCGTTAAAAAATAAATAATAATCATAATATTCAATATCATTGTTACAAACTGCGTCTAGTAGTATACATTTTTGAGTTTTTGCATGCATCACACTGGAATAGTAGCATTGCAAAAACTGTTAACCTAACAAAACACGGCACATTAATCTGATGTTAAACCATTAACGGCTGCTCACAAAAACACAGATGATGTCTTAGTTGACGGACGGTCTGACGGGTAGACAGACAGTCAAGAAGAAAAACAGGCAAATACGGACATGCAGACGAACAGAAAAGGACATACAGATATATGATATACATATCCACTACTATGCAGACAGGCAGACAGATTGGGCTCACGAGACCACGTGGGTCTTTATCAAACAAACATGGCATGTGTTATCGTTGATCTCTCTGTTCCCTTACAATAACTCTCAGTCAGGACAAAATCTACTTTTAGAACCAGAACAATATCACGAAACAATCGCACTGAAATTTAGAAACTGCGCGCATGCAGCACGTATATCGATACTACCTTCACGTATCTCCATTCTTCTTTACCGTTTACATGTTGGCGTCATGGTCTACGTACATACTACTACTATGGTCTATGTTTATTACGCTTGGTTACCTTTGAAAGGGAATCGGTGTTTGTTTATTTAACGACACCTCACCATATATACCGGCCTCGGTGGCGTCGTGGTTAGGCCATCGGTCTACAGGCTGGTAGGCACTGGGTTCGGATCCCAGTCGAGACATGGGATTTTTAATCCAGATACCGACTCCAAACCCTGAGTGAGTGCTCCGCAAGGCTCAATGGGTAGGTGTAAACCACTTGCACCGACCAGTGATCCATAACTGGTTCAACAAAGGCCATGGTTTGTGCTATCCTGCCTGTGGGAAGCGCAAATAAAAGATCCCTTGCTGTTAATCGGAAAGAGTAGCCCATGTAGTGGCGACTGCGGGTTTCCTCTCAAAATCTGTGTGGTCCTTAACCATATGTCTGACGCCATATAACCGTAAATAAAATGTGTTGAGTGCATCGTTAAATAAAACATTTCTTTCTTTTTCTTTCCTCACCATATGTGGTCATTTCGATAAACTTAGTCGATAAAACGAGAGAGGGACAGTTTAAAGTTTGTTTTGTTCAACGACACCACGCGAGAACATTGATTTATTAATCATCGGCTATTGGATGTCAAACATTTGGTAATTTTGACATATATCGTCTTAAAGGGGAAACCCGAAACATTTTTCCATTGGTAGCAAGGGGTCTGTTATATTCAGCACCGTCCTACAGGGAGGGGTGAACATTGTTTCGACTTATGCACGTCAGGCGCGTGCTCTACCGCTGACCTACATCCAACTCCGTGTCCACTTCATAAGTTAAAGTAAAAGTGTGTTTTGGTTAACGACACCACTAGAGCATGATTTAGCTCTGTCGGTTGAGTGCTCGCTTGAGGTGTTTGCGTCGCAGGATCGAACCACCTCGGTGGATCCATTCAGCTGATTGGGTTTTTCTCATTGCAAACTTTAACTAGATCACATTGATTTATTCATCATCGCTATTGGATGTCAAACATTTGGTAACTTTGATATACAGTCTTAGAAAGGAAACCCGCTACATTTTTCCATTGGTAGCAAGGGATCTTTTATATACACCATCCCACAGACAGGACAACACATACCACGGCCTTCGATATACCAGTTGTGGTGCACTGGCTGGAACGAGAAATTGCACAATGGGTCCCCCGACGGGGATCGATCTCAGGCGAGCGCCTTACCAAAGGTGGCAGCGATTTTCTTCTCTTATACTTCAGACTAAGTGTCAAAACAATCATACGAGCATAGAAGCCAAACTGTTATAGTTTATAATGTGCTGAAGCGTCGTCAAACAATCAATCCATCTTTGAATGTTGCATATTTAACGACCTTAGTGTACAATATATAGCTATTGTAGAAATCCTTGTAACATTAAAATGAATATAAAATCGCTTTATATCAAGGATTTGTTAATTAAATGTTGCAAAGTCTGGAAGTGGCAAGCCTCTTTATAGCGGTGCAGGAAGGATATATTGTCCAGTGAGGTATCACCTCGGTAGTGGCAGTCCTCCTATCCTAACACTTTTGTCGTTCAGGTGTCAAACGAATGCCTGAAACTGCATGGATTTACGTGGATATAGATATAATATATATCCATTAATAATGGCATCCCATATAAAAGGTATGACGATGAAGATAATTTTTTCTTCAAGTGTGTACCCATTTAACCTTTAATGACCTCTGGTGACCCCCGACACACTTTTTAAAGTTGACCTCCCCTGGAATATGATGCAGCATATGGAATAACCATAGTGGTCTCAGACTATCTCGGATAGACCGAAAATTTATTTTAAGCGACTTTTTATTTGATTCTAGCCTCAGACCAAACAGTAATTAAAACAAAAACAACAAAAAAAAGAAGAAAGAAATGTTTTATTTAACGACGCACTCAACACATTTTTTATTTACGGTTATATGGCGTCAGGCATATGGTTAAGGACCACACAGATTTTGAGAGGAAACCCGCTGTCGCCACTACATGGGCTACTCTTTCCGATTAGCAGCAAGGGATCTTTTATTTGCGCTTCCCACAGGCAGGATAGCACAAACCATGGCCTTTCTTGAACCAGTTATGGATCACTGGTCGGTGCAAGTGGTTTACACCTACCCATTGAGCCTTGCGGAGCACTCACTCAGGGTTTGGAGTCCGTATTTGGATTAAAAATCCCATGCCTCGACTGGGATTCGAACCCAGTACCTACCAGCCTGTAGACCGATTGCCTAACCACGACGCCACCGAGGCCGGTACAAAAACAACAAAACCAGCGGTACGCCTTTAGGAAATGAAAGTAATGTTTATTAAGCGACATTCCAGCTTGTTTAACCAACTGCCGTTAGGTGTCTAACAGATGGTATTTCCGATATATCTTCTATGATGAGATAAGAAACCCGCTGTTGTCGAATGGTTACTCTAAACAAGTGACAGCAAGTGATCTTTTAAAGGCATTTTTATCAAACAGACTACGAAAAAAGTAAGAGAGCAGAGTGTGGAATACGAAACACATTGACGTATACAGATGAAATAAACGTTATATAGTTCTAAAGGAACACCAATGCAGGCCATTGATTATATATAGGCTAGTATCTACTGGAAGTGCTTGACAACATACTAGAAGCACAAAGTGTAGTGAGCTCTGTGGTTTAGTGGATAAGCTGCTGGACAATCAATCTGACGACAGTGGTTCAAATCCCGTCAAAACTGGCTCACACATTCATTCATCTTTCTCATCTATCACCCTCTGCCTATCATTCTCATTATCTTAATATTAAAACAACGTTCAAATTTCTCCCACGATTTCAATCTGTTTCAACCCTTTCTGTCAGTTTCCTCCAACACTGTCTTTTGAGCTGTCCACACCATCGCCTACCTGTCTCAACTTCCTCCACGGGTGCAGTCACTGTGTATTTCCCTGCACCTACCTGGCATCCTCGTCCTCTGCCGCTAATAACGTGGTCTGACCCACGGCACCAACTAACGACCGCCGGTAGTAGGGGTGCATAGTAAGTGGTTATAAGTGCCTCTTAACAATGCCAGAAGTAACTACTGAACACTCTCCGAAGTGGTCAGACTAAGCCCACAGCTAAAAGCTGATGGGGAATAGCAGGAAGGAAGGAAATGTTTTATTTAACGACGCACTCAACACATTTTATTTACAGTTATATGGCGTCAGACATATAGTTAAAGACTACACATATATTGAGAGAGGAAACCCGCTGTCGCCACTTCATTGGCTACTCTTTTCGATTAACAGCAAGGAATCTTTCATATGCACCATCCCACAGACAGGATAGCACATACCATGGCCTTTGTTACACCAGTTGTGGAGCACTGGCTGGAACGAGAAATAGCCCAATGGGACCACCGAAGGGGATCGATCCTAGACTGACTGCGCATCAAGCGAACACTTTACCATTGGGCTACGTCCCGTCCCTCCTAGAATGGCAGGTGTGTGGCACAGATAGCCATAAGAGACAAGCACCTGTCGCGGTTGAAGAGACAAGGACTGGGACGTGGATATGGACAGCGAAAGAAGTTGAAAGATAGGATGAGTTGCCAGTTGGAATTCAAAGGAGAGAAAGGAAAGGGGGCAGTGGGATTAAAAGAAGAAGAAGAAGAAGCACAAAGTGTATATATTGTACAATAACAGATATATAGTATTTAGCTAATTTTGTTCGCGACGTAGTCCTAGAAACATGAAGTAGATATTTCTACAATCAGAGATACATAACTGATACTATATAAATGGTCCTTGGCTTAGCTTTCATATTAGTATCGTGGCCATCGTATCTAGATAAGAAATTTGAAAGACAGAATTGCATGTGTACGGCGAATCACCTGATGTCTGGATATATCGAACACGCAAAGGAAACTTTGGAACCAAATACCAATTAAAATTAGTCTCTTTGCTTTCCGTTCAGGTAAGTCATATTAATATAGCTTGAAGAATGTTAAGTTTTTTATCCATATTTATTACTGGTTTACACACGCAAAATAAATTTTAAAAAGAAAGAAAAAGAAGAAAGAAAGAGAAACAGATTATCGAAATACGTTATAAATTGATGGTCTTATTTTGTGTTGAGGTAAGTCCTATTAATAAGAAATTGAATGATATATTTATTAGCAACAGTAAATCTTTGTTAAATTATAAATTTATCATTGTTTTAACTGGTTGATATTTATAAGAAGAAGAACATTTTATAATTCCTCCAGTTCGTCAGGTAAGACTCTATTAAGCTGTAAGTGACACAAGATGTGTATAGTTTGATTGAAACATATTTTATTTCTTTTTAAAGAACAAATGGATTAGGCACAAGTTACACAACTTACTAGGCCTTCTCCAATAATACATACATATTACGACAGTAATATATTTTAGCAATTTAACTATGAACAGAAATAAATATTATAGAGAAAAGAAAAAATAAAGGAAACAGAAAAAAAGAGACGCAATAATGTTTTTTATATGTTCGATAATTAGACAGCAGGTTTGATAAAAGAAAACACAAAACACAAACAAGGCATCGCAATGATTACATAATGGCTACACAAATAATAATAATAATAGCAATAAAATAAATAAATAGTAATAATTTTAAAGATCCATACTTTATTTACTACTTAAGGGAAACGTTTTGTTTCATTTATATATTTATGTACATGAAAAAATATTTCTTTATTGTCTCCTTCACTTGGAGTATTTTTACCATTTAAAACTAGTTGTAAATCTATTGGCTGAACTCTTTGCAATGAATTTCAGAGAGTGCGTCTTTGCCTTTCATATAAAATGTATTCACAGACAAAATTATAATTGTTTTCAAAATTATACCCACAACTGCACGAGGAATCGGTGCTAAGACCAACACGATATAAGTCTGCTTTTAAATCACTACACCTATGTCTTAACTTGGTATGTAATACATTTTCTCTTCTATTACCAAATGAATAGTATGGCGCAACGCATGGAACATCGGGTTTTATTGCTTTTTTAAATGAAGATATGTTTTGACAATTTCGAATTTCAGCCCGTAGGTTGTTCCAAAGTTCTATTGTTAAAAATTATAATTGATACTGTTACAGTTTAGGCCAAATCGGTATATATGTTTCAAAAAAGAAATAAATCAAAATAGTGTGAAATAACTTAGTGATGAACTGTTTATTTTTAAATATGTAGTATGATTTGAAACCACCACTACAGATTAGAATATCATTAATATTAGATTTTGTATTCATTGAAATAAAATAGGATGATTTGGTTTTTTATTTCTTAAATGGTATTATTAGTAGTAGTAGTTGTTGTAGTAGTAGTAGTAGTTTAGTTGTAGTAGTAGTAGTAGTAGTAGTAGTAGTAGTAGTAGTAGTTTAGTAGTTTAGTAGTAGTTGTAGTAGTTGTAGTAGTAGTAGTAGTAGTAGTAGTAGTTTAGTAGTAATAGTAGTAGTAGTAGTTGTAGTAGTTATAGTAGTAGTAATAGTAGTAGTAGTAGTAGTAGTAGTAGTAGTAGTTTAGTAGTAGTAGTGGTAGTAGTAGTAGCACTATTAGTAGTAGTGGTAGTACTAGTAGTAGTAGACGTAGCAGCACTAGTAGTAGTAGTAGTAGTAGTAGGCATAGTAGTAGTAGTAGTAGTATTAGTAGTAATAGTACTAGTAGTAGTAGTATGTAGTAGTTGTAGTTGTAGCACTAGTAATAGTAATAGTAGTAGTGTAGTAGTAGTAGTAGTAGTAGTAGTAGTAGTAGTAGTAGTAGTAGTAGTACTAGTAGTAGTAGTAGTAGTAGTAGTAGTATGTAGTAGTTGTAGTTGTAGCACTAGTAATAGTAATAGTAGTAGTAGTATGTACTAGTAGTAGTGTAGTAGTATTTCGTGTTGTTTTGTTGTTTGTTTGTTTTTTGTTTGTTTGTTTGTTTGTTTGTTTATCCCATCACCCCCTTTCCTTTTACTCCTTTGAATTCCATCTCATTTCTTATGGCAACTCCTCCTATCTTTCAACCTCTTTTGCTGTCCATCACCACATCCCAGTCCTTGTCTCCAACCTGCGCCATGTGCTTGTTTCTTGTGGCTATCCGTGCCACACACCTCTCATTCCCAATCAGCTTTTAGCTGTGGGCTTAGTCTGATCACTTCGGAGAGTGTTCAGTAGTTACTTGTGGCCTTGCTAAATCACCTACTATGCTCCCCTACTACCGGCGGTCGTTAGTTAGTGTTGTGAGTCAGACCAACTTTATTAGCGGCAGAGGACGAGGATGCCAGGTGGGTTCAGGGAAATACGACACCACTGGAGCACATTGATTAATTAGTCATCGCCTACTGGACGTCAAACATTTGGTAATTCGTAGTCATCAGAGGAATCCCGCTGCATTTTTCCACAGACAGGAAAGCACATACTACGGCCTTTGTCCAGTTGTGGTGCACTGGTTGGGACGAAAAAACCAATCATCTGAATGGATCCACCGAGGTAGTTCGATCCTTCGACGCAAGTACCTCAAGCGAGCACTCAACCAACTGAGCTAAATACCGCCCCCGGTTGAGGAAGTTGAGACAGGTAGGTGATGATGTAGTAGATAGCTCAGAAGACAGAGTTGAAGGAAACTGACAGAAAGGGTCAAAATCGTGGGAGAAATTGTAAAGTTTTTTACATTAAGATAATAATAATGGTAGACAGAGGGAAATAGATGAGAAAGATGAACGAATGATGTTGACCAGCTTTAACGGGAGTAGTATTTCATTTCAATTCAACTTATTTTCGTGCTTATATTCAATTAAGGTTCAAGCACGCTGTCCTGGGCACACACCGCAGCTATCTGAGCTGTGTCCAGGACAGTGGGTTAGTTGTTAGTGGTTAGCGAGAGAGAGAAGAGGGTGTAGTGGTCTTACACCTACCTACCCATTAAGTCGTTGTAGTTGTAGTAGTAGTAGTAGTCGATGTAATATAATGACTATATTTAATTTTAGTATCATAAATACAATTACGTTGTTTTGGTGTTTGGTTATTATATCGGTCTAAAATTGTTTAACTAAAGTTATACAGAATGAATGAGTCTGTGTATTTGATTTTGTTTTTAACGACACCACCAGACCACATTAATTTGTTAATCATCAGCTTTTGTATGTCAAACATTTACAGAATAAATGCATGAATTAATTAATTAATTAATTAATTAACTAACTAATTAATGTTTAACCCCAGTAAAAAATACAGATTGGCTATTGGGAGTCATACAAAGGTAAGTTAATAAATATGCAAATTTATACAGAAACATTTTCAATTGTTAAGCAGGCTACTCAGAAACGGAATTCCACAAATCATTAATTTGGCATTTAATTGCAGAAATCATCAGCTCACACACAAAAAAAGCATTCATCGAATAAAGTCTTCAGGAGTCTCCCTCGATAATAATTCATCGCAAATCAAGTGGAAAGTATTGAAATAATAAAGTGTTTGGGAGAGCCATCGAGTAAAGCTACAAGAAATGTATTTTACTGTGGCAGCTGCTGTCGTTCTCCTGGTAGCCAGTCTCCCTGCAGCCCATGCCGGTATGTCTTCACTCTGTTCATTTAAAGGGACATTCCTGAGTTTGCTGCAGTTTTTAAGATGTTATCGACTAACAGAGACTTTTTGACGAATGTAATTATATATCAAATATATTTTTCTGCATAAAATATTAGTGGCTGTATATTAAACGTGTTTCTGATCGTTCTAATATTTGTACTAGGTTAAATTTCATTTATCACCGTTGTGTAGATATCGTTAGGACTACATGAAATATCTTATGTGTGTGTGCGTGCGCGCGCGCGCGCGCGCGTGTGTGTGTGTGTGTGTGTGTGTGTGTGTGTGTGTGTGTATATATATATATATGTATATATGTATGTATACTTCTGTAAATGTTTACAATGAACTACTGTTATAACGAACCGATGTCCCTGGCCCCTTGCAGTTCGTTATAAGAGTACTTTATGTATATGTGTAAAATTAACACCGCTCAATATTTTAGCCTGATGTTTTGCCCAGTTGCCAAGTGAACGCACCGCCACACAATCGCTGGGTCAATTCCGTATTGGCACGTGTCGTTTCGCTTCTTGGACATGGGTCTGTTTTTCACGCTTTTTCCGTCCAACATTTACTGCTCCAGCTTTTGTTAACTTTGCTACTGTCGGGTCATTGTTTGGCAACCGAGGGAACAGAAAAGCAAGTTTTTTCGGTTGAAAGTAGTCGTAGAGCAATGCCCAGGTGAAATAAAAATGACCGCCTTCGCGCAATTGGTATGATTCAGACTGGTATGCTCCATCGCGCTGTTGCTACACAATTTGGTGTCCACATAAACACTATTCAGGCTTTGTGGAGACGTTTTCAACAATTTGGTAATGCCAGAGACCGACCACGTGCAGGTAGTCCACGCGTAACGTCACGACAGCAGGACAATCATATCCGACTCGTGCATCTCAGTAATACCTTCCAAACGGTAAGTCAGACAGCGCGGACCATTCCTGGATTGCGTGCCATCGGCCCAAGAACTGTACGGAATCGATTACGTGAACGGCGTATCCGTCCGCGACGTCCGGCTGTCCGTCCAGTTTTGCTAAGACGCCATCGTATAGCACGTCTGGCTTGCTGTAGAAGACACTTGCGCTTTAATCGCCGAAATTGGGCGGGTATTCGGTTTACGGACGAGTCCAGGTTTTACTTAGACAGCAGCGACGGCCGTTCAAGAGACTTTCGTCGTGTTGGAGAACGTTTTAGTGACGCCTGTGTTGTGGAGCGACGTGCATTTGGCGGGGGCAGTGTCATGGTTTGGGGTGCTATCACGTCAACTGGACGAACACCTCTTGTGGTCATCGATGGCAATTTGAACGCCGTACGCTACTGTGATGACATTATCCAGGTTCACGTTATCCCATTTGTGCAAGGATAGCAACGTCACATCACTCTTCAGTAAGACAACGCTAGACCTCACGTCACCCGGGTGGTAACGGATTTTCTAGCGCAGCAGAACATCGATGTGTTGCAGTGGCCTGCAGTCTCACCGATCTTGCACCAATCGAGCACGTCTGGGATGAGATGCAACGTCGTGTACATGCGCTTCCTAACCAGCCGGTGACGTTGGCAGCACTGGGTCATACGTTAGTCCAGATCTGGAACGGCATTCCCCAGGCATTCTTCAATAATTTGGTAGGCTCTATGAGGCTACGGTGTCAGGCCTGCATCGACGCAAACGGTGGCCATACGCGCTATTAACTTGTCTTTCATCCCCAATACCAATGAAATGACGGATGCTGTGACATTTTAAATGAATTGAAGTTTTGCAGAGTTGCCTAATAAATAATGCTATCTGATCGTTTTATCGTTTTATGTCTTGAAATTATGTTTTTATCAACATGATAACCTTACACAGTTACTTTTTCCCGCTAGTATATCCTATAACTTACCCATGATATCCATGTCATAAATCAATGTGATAATTTTAGTGTATTAACCCGGTTAATAATGGTATGCAAACTTGAAAGGTCTCTGGGTAATGTGTTGCTGTGGATGGGTCATTTATTTACAAACTAACAAGACCTGTGTACTACCTCAGCGTAACATTTTCAAAGCTTCAGTTAAAATTCGTGACGTCAAACTAATTTGTGCTAATCGTGATGACGTCTTATTACTGATGGCGGCGACTTCAGTACTGTGATTTACTAAGGATATAGTAACCCTACATCAAAATACTTTTGTTGAATGGAGAACATTTTCCTCAAAACAAATTGTACAAATGACGAAAAGACAAGTAGACAAAATATTTGTATACATATACATGTAATAGGGAAATGTATACACGACCGCCATTTTGCACAGTGCACACTATATTATATGGCGTGTAATACTAAAGGGACATTCCTGAGTTTGCTGCATTGTAAGATGTTTCCGACTAGTAAAATATTTCTTCGATTAAACTTCCATATTAAATATATTTTCTTGTTTAGAATATCAGTGTCTGTATATTCAATGTTTCTGGTCGTCTTAATATTTGTAAGAAGCCCAAACGGATTTTATCTTCAAATAATTTCATACGTACGAAAAAATTATATATTAGGAAATAAAATGAAATTTAACCTAGTACAAATATAAGAACGATCAGAAACACGTTTTGATATGTAATTACAGTTATTGTTAAAAAGTCTCTGTTGGTCAATAACATTTTAAAGAAAGAAATGTTTTATTTAACGACGCACTCAACACATTTTATTTACGGTTATATGGCGTCAGACATATGGTTAAGGACAACACAGATTTTGAGAGGAAACTCGCTGTCGCCACTACATGGGCTACTCTTCCGATTAGCAGCAAGGGATCTTTTATTTGCGCTTCCCACAGGCAGGATAGCACAAACCATGGCCTTTGTTGAACCAGTTATGGATCACTGGTCGGTGCAAGTGGTTTACACCTACCCATTGAGCCTTGCGGAGCACTCACTCAGGGTTTGAAGTCGGTATCTGGATTAAAAATCCCATGCCTCGACTGGGATCCGAACCCAGTACCTACCAGCCTGTAGACCGATGGCCTGCCACGACGTCACCGAGGCCGGTCCAATAACATCTTAAAGATTGCAGCAAACTCAGGAATGTTCCTCTAAACAAATCTAAATAAACACGTTTTACACCGCTGTCATTGCCCAAGTCTCGAGTGCTTCGCAGATTAATTTTGCATGAGAATGTTGGTGACGTCAGGTGACACGTCTCACTCTTGAAAACAATAGTCCGGTTTACGGGAGCAGCTGAAGAATGTCAACATTAGACTACGACATGTATTTAATCTTCTCACAACAGAAAATGGCATTGATATTAATATTTGTTGGTTGATTTTGACATTAAAGTGAACAAGGTAAAACCATCTTACCTCAAATCAATCGTACATTACAGTGCGCGTGTACAGAATCCATTTGCCGTTAATAGGTCGGTTAACGGTTACTCGATATATATATATATATATATATATATATTATGTGTTTATGAAAGTTAAAAGTTTGTTTTGTTTAACGACACCATTAGAGTACATTGCTTGGCTATTGGATGTCAAACATTTGGTAATTCTGACATATAGTCATCAGAAACACCCGCTACATTTTTCATTAGCATCAAGGAGTCTTTTATATACATTTTAACACATACCACAGCCTTTGTCCAGTTGTGATGAACTGGTTGGAACGAGAAAAAACAACTAGTTTAATGGATCTACTGAGGTGGTTCAATCCTGCGACACAAGCTCCTCAAGCGAGCACTCAACCGACTGAGCCAAATCCCGGCCCGTGTGTGTATGCTATTTGTATGTATGTATGTATGTATGTATGTATGTATGTATTTTTATATTTTGAATATCTCTATTGTATGTATGTCGGGTTTTGACTTAAACATACACATATTCAATGACGCATTGGCACAGGGGATATTAAAATCCTTTATTGCCTTCACAAATATCCTCATGCCGTTACCGAGACCCGAACCTGTGGCACCCAATCGCCCGCAATTATTGGGCCGGAACGCTACCAATCAGACCAACTATGTTCCACAAAAATAGAACGATCGTTAGTCGACCATATTCGTACCGGTATGTATGTGTGTATGTGTGTGTGTGTGTGCGTGCGCGCGCGCGCGTGTGTGTGTGTGTGTGTGTGTGTGTGTGTGTGTATGCATGCATGCATGTATATATATGTAACGTACGGACGTCAGGATACACGTACGCATATGTATATGCTATGTATGTACGTTATAACATGCATGTTATATGATGGAAAGATTACAGCTTGAAATGCATTAAATATAATATTTACAGGACCAACTGTCCATCCTGTCATTGGGGCGGGTTATAGCGGAGCATAAAGCGTCCGTCTGATGTGCTATCCATCTACGGTCGACCGTGAGACTATATATGTATTTTTCGGGTTTCAGCCAGTGCTCCACAGCTGGTATAAATAAAATCGTGATAATTAGTCTCCTGTCTGTGGGATGGTGCTTATAAAAACACCTTGCTGCTTTTCGAAAAGAATGGCCCATGGCGTGGCGGCAGCGCATTAATCTTACTCTCTCAGTACAAGTGTAGTTCTGAAAGTCCATATACCCGTAAATTGAAGTGTGTTGTGTATGACAAATAAACTATTTTTCCCTTCTTTCAGATTTCTTTTCATCCTATGGTGATGATGTATGTTGTTTATGTATGTGTCTTTGTATATCCATCCTGTGGTGGGATATGTTGTTTGTGTCTCTGTGTTGTATTTCCATCTTGTGGTGAGTAATGTCATTGTATGTGTCTTTGAATTTCGATCCTGTTATGACGCATGTTATTTGTGCCTGTATGTGTTTGTATTTCCATCCTGTGATTGTGTATGGGGTTTTTTTCTCTGTGTGTTTTTATTTCCATTCTGTTATGAGGTATGTCATTTGTGTATGTGTGTTTGTATGTTCATCCTGTGATTGGGTGTGCTGTTTGTTTCTCTGTGTGTTGGTATTTCCATCCTGTTATGAGGTATGTTATTTGTGTCTTTGTGTTTGTATTTCCATCCTGTTATGAGGTATGTTATTTGTGTCTTTGTGTTTGTATTTCCATCCTGCTATGAGGTATGTTAATTGT
>NC_054707.1:44208952-44306452 GCF_016097555.1 Gigantopelta aegis | reverse complement strand
CTAATACTAACTTTAATGTTATATTGAGTTTGAAAGATATACATAATATATAAAGCCCCAATCACACTGTCACGGTGTATGGCTACGGTGACCCACGGTGCTTGAAATCGGGGGCAACCGTGGGTAACCGTAGCAAACCGTACCTATCCGGGGTGATCCGTGATGTAGATCGCCACGTTTGTTTTAAGTTGTTTAAAACTTCCGTGGCTCACCGTAGCTCGCCGCCGGTGAATGCATATCGTAGTGCCACCGTAGTGTAACCTTAGTACCACCGTGCCTCGGCGTAGGACCACCGTAGACCCTTCCTTGGCCATCCGTGACCATTCGTGGTTCACTGTGAGTGTCTTCTCCTACGGTGACTTACAGTGACTTACGGCACAAGTAAGGTGTTGAACCGTGGGTAATCGTGACAAACCATAGCACCACCTTCATGGTCCTTGACGACATTGTAGTGGTCGCATGCAACGCTACGGTGCACCGTAGCCTACCGTGGGGAACCATAGTGGAGTCTGTAGCAATACCGTGGTCTTCTATAGTGAAACCGTGGGTTACCGTGGCGCACCGTATAATAACCTTAGCACCACTGTGACAGACTGTCTTTTTGGACAAAATTGGAGCAAGAGCTACGGTTAGCTACGGTTCATAGCACCGGGACCTACCGTGGGGTACCGGGACAGTGTGACTGGAGCTGTATGGCTTTAATGACCTGATGACTTTAAAGGGACATTTCCGAGTTTGCTGCATTGTAAGATGTTTCTGACTAATAAAATATTTCTACGATTAAGCTTACATATTAAATATATTTTCTTGTTTAGAATATCAGTGTCTGTATATTCAGGGTGTACACTACCAAATCAAATCCCATAGACGACAATAGTAACATATACGGCTAAAACTCCTACCTGCAATGTATCAACCGACATAAACGCCACGGATATAAATACTACCACCCCTTACACTTAAAGTGAATCAGAAAAAAATGGGGGTCAAGCTGCTCGTTTCTGAGATAACGGGTAGCGTCTATGACTACCCTAGTTTCGCACAAAATTTGAGTACTTTTTTTTACAGGTACCCCATACATGTTTCAAGCACAAGGCTACTTGACACATTGGTACTAGATGAAATAAAATTGCACATTTATTTTACCCAGATGAAACTATTATTTTTTACAACCAACACACTCACATTTATAACCAATCACAGGACTTGTGGTGTTCACTTCTCTATCAAAAGTTCGGTGCACCTCGAACTTTGACCCAGCCGGAAGTTATTTGGTATAGTACTACCTTCAATGTGTTTCTGGTCGTTTTAATATTTGTAAGAAGCACAAACTGGATTTTGTCTTCAAATAATTTCGTACGTACGAAAAAAAACATTTTTAGGAAATAAAATGAAATTTAACCTAGTACTGATATGAGAACGATCAGAAACGTGTTTAATATTCAGCCACTAATATTTTATGCAGAAAAATATATATGATATGTAATTTCAGTCGTTAAAAAGTCTCTGTTAGTCGATAATATCTTAAACATTGCAGCAAACTCAGGAATGTCCCTTTAATGAATTGATAATACATGTGAGTTTGTTGATTGTAAAAAAAAAAAATTCATCTGGGCAAAAAATGTATGCAATTTTATTTCATCTAGTACCACTGTGTCAAGTAGCCTTATGCTTGAAACATGTATGGCGTACCTGTAACTCGAATTTTGTGTGGAATTAGGGTAGTCATAGACGCTACCCGTTATCTTAGAAATTAGCAGATTGACCCCCAATTGTTTCTGATTCACTTTATGTGTGAGGAATGGTAGTATCTATATCCGTGGCGTTATGTCGATTGATACGCTGCAGGTAGGAGTTGTAGCCACATAAGTTACTATTGCCGTCTATGGGAATTGATTTGGTAGTATACACTCTATAAAAGCATCATGTACACGAACTACACCCACCCTCTCCACCACCAAGCCAGGACAGGTCAAAAGCCGTGCAACCCTACCTGTAGACATTTGTAACCTGTTGACACTTTTTGTAGACGTTGCTTATTACCGGTAGACGTTGTTTGTTTACATGTAAACGCTGTTTGTATACCTGTAGGAGTTACATTTAGACGTTGTTTGTTACCTGTAGACGTGAGTGTAGGTCCTGCTTCGTTGACCTGTTGACTGTAGGTCCTGCTCCGTGGACCTGTTGAGTGTAGGTCCTGCTTCGTGGACCTGTTGAGCATAGGTCCTGCTCCGTGGACCTGTCGAGTGTAGGTCCTGCTCCGTGGACCTGCTGAGCATAGGTCCTGCTTCGTTGGCCTGTTGAGTGTAGGTCCTGCTCCGTTGGCCTGTTGAGTGTAGGTCCTGCTCCGTGGACCTGTTGACTGTAGGTCCTGCTCCGTGGACCTGTTGAGTGTAGGTCCTGCTCCGTGGACCTGTTGAGTGTAGGTCCTGCTTCGTGGACCTGTTGAGTGTAGGTCCTGCTCCGTGGACCTGCTGAGTGTAGGTCCTGCTCCGTGGACCTGTTGAGTGTAGGTCCTGCTCCGTGGACCTGTTGAGTGTAGGTCCTGCTCCGTGGACCTGTTGAGTGTAGGTCCTGCTCCGTGGACCTGTTGAGTGTAGGGCCATCTCCGTGGACCTGTTGAGTGTAGGTCCTGCTCCGTGGACCTGCTGAGCGTAGGTCCTGCTCCGTGGACCTGTTGAGTGTAGGTCCTGCTCCGTGGACCTGCTGAGTGTAGGTCCTGCTCCGTGGACCTGTTGAGTGTAGGGCCATCTCCATGGACCTGTTGAGTGTAGGTCCTGCTCCGTGGACCTGCTGAGCGTAGGTCCTGCTCCGTGGACCTGTTGAGTGTAGGTCCTGCTCCGTGGACCTGCTGAGTGTAGGTCCTGCTCCGTGGACCTGCTGATGATTACAAAAACAAAAGTTTAAACCAAACATTAGTAACCATGACATTTGAACTAATCTGAACGCCTAGTGTAGAAATAACCCTATATTTAAAATGTGTGGATGTGTCATTAAAGAATGCTCCATGTTTCTCCTTCCTGCCTTGCAGACGAACCCCCGGTATTCATTTCACCCTCTCCCACTGGCAACACGCAGGTCTCGGTCGCAGAAGGAACGGCAGCAGGTGCGCTGGTCCTCAATCTGGCTGGCTCCGACCCTGAAGACGACAGTCTAACGTTTACTCTGGACAACAACGAAGATAAGTTTGAGATCCAGGGGACCAAGCTCAGAACCCTGGTCGCCCTGGACTACGAAGAGGCTACATACTACACCCTGACAGTCACGTGCGTACACGCGTAATGCTTATCTAAACAGTGCTAGGGCTGGGATCTAGCTCAGTCTCAACAGTCCTAGCGCTGGCATATAGCTCAGTCTCAACAAGCCTTTGACTGGGATCTAGCTCAATCTGAACAATCCTTTGGGTGGCATCTAGCTCAGTCTGAACAGTCCTAGGGCTGGGGTCTAGCTCAATCTGAACAATCCTAGGGTTGGGATCTAGCTCAGTCTGAACAATCCTTGGACTGGGGTCTAGCTCAGTCTGAACAATCCTAGGGTTGGGATCTAGCTCAGTCTGAACAATCCTAGGGCTGGGGTCTAGCTCAGTCTGAACAATCCTTGGACTGGGGTCTAGCTCAGTCTGAACAATCCTAGGGTTGGGATCTAGCTCAGTTTGAACAATCCTTGGACTGGGGTCTATCTCAGTCTGAACAATCCTAGGGTTGGGATCTAGTTCAGTCCTGAACAATCCTAGGGTTGGGATCTAGCTCAGTTTGAACAATCCTTGGACTGGGGTCTATCTCAGTCTGAACAATCCTAGGGTTGGGATCTAGCTCAGTCTGAACAATCCTACGGTTGGGATCTAGCTCAGTCTGAACAATCCTAGGGTTGGGATCTAGCTCAGTTTGAACAATCCTAGGGCTGGGGTCTAGCTCAGTCTGAACAATCCTACGGTTGGGATCTAGCTCAATCTGAACAATCCTACGGTTGGGATCTAGCTCAATCTGAACAATCCCAGGGCTGGGGTCTAGCTCAATCTGAACAATCCTAGGGCTGGGGTCTAGCTCAGTCTGAACAATCCTTGGATTGGGGTCTAGCTCAGTCTGAACAATCTTTGGACTGGGGTCTAGCTCAATCTGAACAATCCTAGGGCTGGGGTCTAGCTCAGTTTGAACAATCCTAGGGCTGGGGTCTAGCTCAGTCTGAACAATCCTTGGACTGGGGTCTAGCTCAGTCTGAACAATCCTAGGGCTGGGGTCTAGCTCAATCTGAACAATCCTAGGGCTGGGGTCTAGCTCAGTTTGAACAATCCTAGGTTTGGGATCTAGCTCAGTCTGAACAATCCTAGGGCTGGGGTCTAGCTCAATCTGAACATTGAACAATCCTAGGGCTGGGATCTAGGTTAGTCTGAACAATCCTTGGACTGGGATCTAGCTCAATCTGAACAATCCTAGGGTTGGGATCTAGCTCAATCTGAACAATCCTAGGGCTGGGATCCAGCTCAGTCTGAACAATCCTAGGGTTGGGATCTAGCCCAGTTTGATCAATCCTAGGGCTGGAATCTAGCTCAGTCTGAACAATCCTAGGGCTTACGTTTTAATAGATTTACGCAATTCTGTATGTCCATGTAGGCTAGGCATTAACAGTGCAATTCTTAATAACAGAACACAATATTTATGAATATGTGACATAAGCCTATAGGCTATCACATGCCTCGTACATTATACACTCTCTCTCTCTCTCTCTCTCTCTCTCTCTCTCTCTCTCTCTCTCTCTCTCTCTCTCTCTCTCTCTCTCTCTCTCGCTTTCTCACACACTCAGTAGCCCAATGGTAAAGCGCTCGCTTTATGCGCAGTCGGTCTGGGATCGATCCCCGTTGATGGGCCAGCCAGTGCACCACGACTTTTATATTAAAGGCTGTGACTATATATTAACATTACCCAATGTCTGATATACAACTGCCAATGATTGTAAAGTCAATGTGCTCTAGTGGTGTCGTTAAACAAAAGCAAACGTGTTAACTCTTTGTCTTGTTGTTCAGGGCGTCGGACAACCCTAACGAAGTCAAGGAGACTCTGCTGGTGTTGGTTTCGCCGAAATACGACGAGGCGCCCGTCGTGGTGTTGGCGCAGTCGGACGTCGCGATCGCTGAGGAGCGCCTGGTCGGTTCCAGTGTCGGAGTCGTGTTCAACATCACAGACGCCGACGTCGGAGACGTGATGTCGTGCACCATCACAGGTAACCGTCTTGTAAATCACAACAATTACCGGGCGGAGGCTGGAAGAGCGGTGGGTATGGATGGGTGGATTAATGGACGGACGGACTAGTATGTAATAGGGGTCACGTGAACAACTGACTTACGTCAGCAGCGATATGTCATCGTTATGACGTATCGCTATATTTCGTTCTTGGGATCTTGAAAGACCTCCATGGCATGGGTCTATGAGGCCGTATGCCTGACTTTATCTCAAATGTCTTTAAAAATAGGTCTTTCGAGGTACGAGTGGGATCTACGTTATCTGATTCTCACTCCTAAGAGGTAGCATCCTGTCAGTAACTTTATTTTCTGTGAAAATTAACAGCACCATCCTGGTGTTGATAGCTCTTTATATGTCGATGATTTTCAGATTTGCTACAGTTCGTCCAGTATGAGTATCACTGAACATCAGTTGTAGCTTTGTTTAAATAATGGGCAACAATGGGTAACTGACAATGGATTTCGATTCTCAAAATCTAAAACTATCTCTGCCAGAAACGATGTCACCATTTAGATCCTCAGCTGTTTCTGAACAAAAATTCGGTTCCAGTTATGAAGGAGACCAAATTTCTGGGGATTATTTTTGACAGGAGGCTATCTTTTGTTCCTCATTTACAAATGTTAAAAAGAATGACTTAAAGGCCCTCAATATCTTAAAAGGCATTGGCAAAGACTGAATGGGCAGCAGATGGAAAGGTTATGTTCCGACTTTTTAAAATATACTTACCTTGATTTATTAATTGAATTGTACTTGTTCCCACAGTTCCTTACACTGGTTTCACATAATTATATAAATCATATTTTATATGCTTACTATTTGTGGCACCGATGTGTATTTTGTGATAGCCGATGTGTATTTTTGTGTTGGGTGATATTCATTATAAACTGATGGCGAGTGTGTTCTGTATTGTGATTGGTTAATTACATTCTTTTTCCGGGATCAAATGAAAATAACACCCGGAAAGCTAATGACGTCATAGTCTGGACTGTTTTGGGGGTTTGTATTTTTCTCCCCTACATTTGGAATAACTGTATTTTATAAATTGTTTATATCCCAAAGAAACATAAATCCATTGTTGGCAATTTGTTTTCCTTTACAATTTTGGCGGCCATCTTTAATTCAAGATGGCATTTAAGCTAAATCAGCATGGGTCAATATCCGAATTTGTTTGTAAGTATAAATTCCTCTATCTTTCACTGTATGGTATTAAATTAAAGGTATGTGTCCAACAAAAACATGTATTGCATTATAGCAGCTATAAAGAAGTTATTATATTATAAGGACTTTTTTCGTAAGAAAAATGGATGAATTTTCTTGATAATTTGCAAAATGTAATATCAATAAACTTGATGTCCAGTCTGTGTACACTATTACGTCACTTGTATGGATCCATACACGTTACGTGCATAATGCCACATCTACCCCTTATTTTGCACATACTTGTTAAAACTGTGGCATCGCCTTTTATTGTTTTATGCAGGTATATATTACATAATTATGCATACAGTATACCAAAATGTTGGTAGCTGTGCAATATATACATATTTTATTCAACGTGTTCGTGCAGGAAAGTGTTTTTGTGGGTATAAATCACCTATGTAAGCTAAAATAAAATGTTTCGGGGGCCCTCTGGACCCGCTCTGCATTATTTCTCCTGCCAGTCTTGAAACCACCACCCGTGTATAAATGCATGTACCTGCACAAGTGCCTGTATTATAAACTTAAGTTGAGTTCATACAAAAATAAAATTCAGTTGATTGCCACATGAGAAATGCAGCTTTCTTATTTTGTGCATGGTTCGTTAAGACCGTAGAGGCGTAGGCTAGGGGGCTCGGTTCGAACCCCCCCCCCCCCAGCCTACGCCCCTGATTGTTTAGTTAGTTGGTGGGATGGAGAGTGGGTGGGAATATGGACAGGAAGAATGATATGATAGGTGGATGGATGGGTGGGTGGATGGATGGATGGATGGATGGTTGGATGGATGGGTGAGTGGGTGGGTGGATCAATGGATGGATGGAGAAGGGAATACCTATATGTACGTCTGTCATGTTTTGATGTTTTACTCAGGCGATGACGCCGTCTACATATCGACTGGTTCCACCTGCGAGGTCCCGAAGATAATCCAGCGAATCGACTACGACGGCGTCAGTGGGCGGTCAGTCCTGGACAAACTGACCATCCAAGTAACTGACCTCGGGGGAAATTCAGCCTCGCTCGACTTCGTCATCAACATCCTCGACATCAACGACAATGCCCCCGTCTTCTCGCAGAGCAGCTACACGGTGAACATGAAAGAAAACACCGCCGTAGGTAAATCAAGACAAGTCAATTATTTCACTAAAACTCTCGCAACTTTGTATCGTCATCTACACGGTGAACATGGAAGAAAACACCGCCGTAGGTAAACCAAGGCAAGGCAACTATTTCACTAAAACTCTCGCAACCTTGTATCGTCAGCTACACGGTGAACATGGAAGAAAGCACCGCCGTAGGTAAATTCAGACCAGGGAGCTATTTTACTCAAACCGATCGCAACTTTGCCATATCGCAATGCAAGGCAAAAAAACCTTCAAGAACGATGTGATGTTAAGTGAGCTTATACAAGATTTGTGAATGTGTGCCTCTGCGCCATACCTAACCTAAAATAGTTGCTAGGGTGGGGGAGTGGGGAAGCAGTCACACAAATAGCTATGTAGTAATAATATTATTAATACAGTGTCTTGGCTTTAGTCTCTGCTGTACATAAAGTAATAAAAGTGATTCCAATTCCTGGTTAGTTGATGATTCTGTAAAGCTATGTATATCAGCTTTAATATTAATAATCCTAAGAATAAAAAGTATATAATGTGTTTAGCGTGTATGGAAGACAAGGCCTGGTACTTATAAAACTTTTAGAATCTAGACTCGAGACTCTAATAGAGGCAACACCATACAAATTGTCATTAGAGATTGAGTTTTATAAGGATTGGTCCTGTTTGGCCGAATGTTTAAGGTCAGGGGCTTTCAAATATCATGCGAATCGGTTCAGTAGATGCGAATCCTGCCAGCTGACACTGTGTATATTATATTTACTGGGTGAACGGCTCTGCTGGTAGACTATTAATCCCAGAAAGCGTCGTTATCCGCATTGCAATGTAAAAATTGCTGTATATTAATACAAACTGTTGAGCTTCCATTTTGTTTACCGGCCTCGTTGGCGTCGTGGTTAGGCCATGGTAGGTACTGGGTTCGGATCCCAGTCGAGGCATGGGATTTTAATCCAGATACCGACTCCAAACCCTGAGTGAGTGCTCCGCAAGGCTCAATGGGTAGGTGTAAACCACTTGCACCGACCAGTGATCCATAACTGGTTCAACAAAGGCCATGGTTTGTGTTATCCTGCCTGTGGGAAGCGCAAATAAAAGATCCCTTGCTGCCTGTCGTAAAAAGAGTAGCCTATGTGGCGACAGCGGGTTTCCTCTAAAAAATGGTGTCAGAATGACCATATGTTTGACGTCCAATAGCCGATGATAAGATAAAAAACCAATGTGTTCTAGTGGCATCGTTACTTTTCCATTTTGTTTTGTGGAATACCTGCTTGGCCGAGTGGTTACGGTCGCGGCTGTCAAATGTCATGCTAATCATGATGTCAGTAGTTTCGAACCCTGCCCATTAACACTTTGTGTTTTTAAATACTACCGTATATGGTTTTACTTACTTTACAGATGTATCTTTGGTCGACATGACAGCCACCGACGCCGACTCCGGAAACAATAAAGACCTCACCTACAGCATCGTGAGCGGGGACGCCGACGGCAAGTTTAAGATTGACTCGGCGACGTTCTCCCTCGTGCCGGCCGTCAGCGACGTCGACTACGAGACCGACACGACATTTGAACTGGTTATAACAGCCGTCGATAACCCGGATAAGGGGGTACCTCTCACCGGTTCAACCACGGTCACAGTCAATGTGAGTCACTTCCGGTCTACACGGGCGGAACATAACTGGCATTGGGGAGTCGAAGGGTGTTTTGGGGGCGGGATATAGCTCAGTGGTAAAGCGCTTGCCTGATGCGCGATCGGTTTAGGATCGATCCCCGTCGGTGGGCTTATTGGGCTATTTCTTATTCCAGCCCGTGCTCCACGACTGGTGCAATATAAAAAAATCGCTTACTTCAAATCGAAAAGAGAAGCACATGATATGGTGGCAATGGGTTTCGTCTCTCGTTATATGTGTTGTCCTTAACCATATGTCCTTCGCCATATATCCCCAAATAAAATATGTTGAGTGTTTTGCCTAATAAAAATCGTCTTTCTTCCTTCTTTGAGACGATTTGTCTAGTCATTTTAAGGTCAAATTATGTCTTTGCCCTGAAAAATACTCTGTTTCCCTTGACATGCGAAGCTGGCAACCCTCCCAGACACATGCACACCCCGCCATCGTTTACACAGGTCAGGTCATAGGGCTTAACGTGCACATTCAGACCAAGCTACGTCAATGCTCTCGGCTTATATAACGCTGTAAAATATTAATCGAAATGATAAGATAAACAACAAATGCAATATATTATAAAAGTATTATAATTAATGATATAATGTACAGTAATGTAATATTAAAGTTTTATTTCCAATATGGTTAATAATATCTTGGTACATATCAAAGTGATACGTCCCACTAGAACGCCAAGTGGGACGTAACACGTCGTGACGTCATCGATTGACACACTATAACCTTACCGGAATGTCAACCAAACGAGGTGAGTGACTGATATAAATTAAGATCGATTATGTGTAATAAATAGAATATTAAACTCGCTACTATTTTATATCATGTTTATGTCCCTCGTGAAATAATTTTCACTCGGAACATAAATATGGTTACGAAATGGAAGCTTGTTTAATATCCTATAAATACTAATATTACATCATAGCAAGGCATACAATAGGACAACACAGTATAGCATAGTTTAACACAACACCGCATAAAACACCACAGCAGAACAACACATCACAGCCGAGAACAACACAGAACAACACATCACAGCAGAGAACAACACAGCTCAGTATAGCACAGTACACCACAACACAAAACAAAGAAACAGCATAACACGACAAATACAGCACGACACAATACAGCACGACACAGTACAGCACGGCACAATACAGCACGGCCCACCACAGAACGGCACACCACGGCACGGCACAATACGGCACCACACAGTACAGCACAACACAATACAGCACGACACAATACGGAACGACACAATACGGAACGGCACAGCACAACACGACACAGCACAGCACGACACAGCACGGCACGGCACAACACGGCACGGCACAAGATGGCACGACACAGTACGGCACGACACAATACGGCACGACACAATACGGCATGGCACAATACGGCACGACACAATACGGCATGGCACAATACGGCATGACACAATGCGGCACGACACAATACAGCACAACACAACACGGCACGACACAATACGGCATGGCACAATACAGCACGACACAATACGGAACGACACAATACGGCACGACACAATACGGAATGGCACAATACGGCACGACACAATACAGCACGGCACAATACAGCACGGCACGGCACAGCACGACACAACACGGCACGGCACGACACAATACGGCATGGCACAATACAGCACGACACAATACGGAACGAACACAATACGGCACGGTACAATACAGCACGACACAATACGGAACGACACAATACGGAACGGCACGGCACGGCACACTATGGCACAACACACTACGGCATGACACACTACGGAACGACACACTACGGAACGACACACTACAGCACGGCACAATACAGCACGGCACACTACAGCACGGCACAATACAGCACGGCACACTACAGCACGGCATAATACAGCATGACACAGCATGACACAGCACAGCATGACACAATACAGCATGGCACAATACATCACGACACAATACAGCACGACACAATACGGAACGACACAATACAGTACGGCACAATACAGCACGACACAATACAGCACGACACAATACAGTACGGCACAATGCAGTACAACACATCACAGAGTTCACGGCGCGGTACTGTAACAGTGCGGTAATGTACAGTATAGCAGAACACAATACTAAACAAGAAAATCATTCTGTAAATGCTAGATAAAGCCAATGTTATTTGTTAAAGGAGAGGACAATTAAGGCATTTGGCCCATTAACCTACGTACTGAAATGATGCACGGAGTGTTTTCTTAGTTAATTGGTCTATGCTGTTAGTTGCTTCTACCTGTGATTCCTGATTGGCAGGTGTGTATTTGATTGGTATCCAGACGAGCCAATTAAATGACGCTGTCTAGACACAAAAATACATACCGGTATTGTAGAATATTACCTGTCGCCCCAACAATTGTAATGGACATGGTTTATTACTGTAAATAGTTCTGTAAAACTATTGATCAAGTAGACTTTTCCATCTAAAAGCACAGAACTAACCAATTACGTAGTCCCAAAGAAAAGAAAATTATCACTTGGGTATCGTGGGTTGTCGTTTTTGCTCCAACGTAGCATATCAATAGGCCTAATTTTGTACATTTTTCCTTTGGATTATTTAACAGAGAAAAATACTATAACCCCATTTTGTTCCGTTAATGCAACTTGAAATATATTTAGTTAAATAGTTTATTATAATATTACGTAATTTATGCTGTTTTACAAGTCAGGTTGATCAAAGAGAAGCGCCTTGTCGAAAATTACTGCGTTTGTTTACACTGTACATACATGAGATGGTCAGGAGCTGACGTCACTTCGCCCCAAGCTATCCCACCAGACGTCACAAAAACGAAACAAAATGGCTGCCCCCAGTTAGCAGGAATAATCATGGTTTTTTATTAACTCTAAAATTACGCGTTTCTCATTTGCTAAAGTGTCAGTATGTGTTGGTGGTCCGGGTATGCATATTTCCAACACATAAGGCTCTTGTTTGAGTTGACCCTACCTTTAAGTATGTGAAAGAAAATCAGATTTTGTTTTAGATTGATCCTGTCAACGAATTTACTCCAAGGTTTACGACGACGCCATCGGATCAGTCACTTAGTGAAGACACGTCACCATCCACGTTGATCCAAACCATGGCGGCCAACGACGATGACAAGGGGGTGGACGGAACTGTTATATATGAAATTATATCTGTCACAGACAGTAAGTCACACGTACAAACGGAACTGTTATATATGAAATTATATCTGTCAAACACAGTAAGTCACACGTACATATAGAACTGTTATATAGGAAATAGTAACTGTCACAGACAGTAAGTCACACATGCACACATAACTATTATATATGAAATTATTTGTCACAGACACGTACATACAGAACTGTTATATATGAAATAGTAACTGTCACAGAGCTTTTAGTTAAGAATAACGGTTTTTTCGTTCAGATGTGATAGACAGTAAGTTATGCCTCTTGCTCCTAGTAATCATAGTTATATCAAACACAGATGTGTAGTCAGTAGTGTTATAGTAGTCACAGTTATACCAAACACAGATGTGTAGTCAGTAGTGTTATGGTAATCACAGTTATACCAAACACAGACGTGTAGTCAGTAGTGTTACGGTAATCACAGTTATACCAAACACAGACGTGTAGTCAGTAGTGTTACGGTAATCATAGTTATACCAAACACAGACCTGTAGTCAGTAGTGTGGTAATCATAGTTATACCAAACACAGATGTGTAGTCAGTAGTGTTACAACAGAATAATTATCGTTTGGGCTCTACTCATTATAAAAGTCTATAATCTTAACTGTAATTTTTTTTTTGTCTACACATTGGATTTTCCTAACGTTATAATTTAACCAAAACGCTGTATGTATTGTGTGAAATAAGCTGGGGAAAACGCTGTAACCGCAGAAAATAGTAACGCAGGTCAGAGTCTTAAAAAACACAAATGTCTTTCATCTGCCAGATACAGGACGTGATTCCAAGGACCTGTTCTCTCTGGGAGCAACTTCAGGAGAGTTTCGCTTGGCCAAGAACTTGGACTTCGATGCCCACACTGGCGGTGCTTCCAGTCACGTGGTTGTCGTGAAGGCCAGGGACGACTACTCTAGTCCCAAATCTGTGGAAGCGACCTTCACCATTACGGTCACGGACGTCAACGACCTTGCTCCAGTTTTTGACCAGACCAAATACAGCGTCACTGTAGCGGAAGACATGGCTGTCGGCAACACTGTGTTGACGGTGACTGTCACAGAGTATGACACGTCGGACACGTTCTCGCTGTCGTTGCTGACGACAGGCTTCTTCGAGATTGTCGGTTCGGACGTAAAGGTTCTGAAGCAACTGGATTATGAGACAACCCGATTCTACGACCTCACCATCAGGTGCGTGACTGCGTGTCTGTGGATATGTGACTGGGGCTACGTGTTTATCACTTGTATGTATGTGTGACTGCGTGTCTGTGGATATGTGACTGGGGCTACGTGTTTATTATCACTTGTATGTATTACTGCGTGTCTGTGGATATGTGACTGGGGCTACGTGTTTATCACTTGTATGTATGTGATGACTGCGTGTCTGTGGATATGTGACTGGAGCTACGTGTTTATCACTTGTATGTATGTGATGATTGCATGTCTGTAGATATGTGACTGGAGCTACGTGTTTATCACTTGTATGTATGTGTGGGGCGGGATTTACCTCAGTCGGTTGAGTACTCGCTGAGGTGCTTGCGTCGCAGGATGGAATCAACTGATTGGGTTTGTGCTGGTTCCATCCACAACTGGTGAAAGGCCGTGACTGTGTGCTGGTTCCATCCACAACTGGTCAAAGGCCGTGGCGTGTGCTTTCCTGTCTGATAGAAAGTGCATTAGGAAAAATTTAGCAGGTTTCCTCTGATTGCGTGTCAGAATTGTCAAATGTTTAACATCTAATAGCCGATGATAAATCAATGTGCTATCAATATATGGGTTTGTGCTGGTTCCATCCACAATCAAAGGCCGTGGCGTGTGCTTTCCTGTCTATAGTAAGTGCATTAGGAAAAAACTTCACAATTGTCAAAGCAACGAAAATGTTAATTTAGAGGGGTTTTTTTAATTTATTTTAAAACATTCAATTTTAATCACATTAGTCGTTGTGTGTTTTTAAATTATTAATGGTTTGTGAACATTTCCGTCCCATTTTCATTGATGTGTTGCTTTATTTCCCAGGGCCACTGACGGCGGCAGTAGCCACGTGGTGGACGTCCCGCTCACTGTTCGCGTGAGTAACGTGATGGACGAACCGCCCGTCATCACCGTGGAACCCGTGTCTCTGCAGGAGGAGGTGCCGATAGATGGCGTGGCAGTCGACGCTGGGTTTAGAGTTACCGACCCTGATGAGGGTGACACCTTGACGTACGCACTGACAGGTTCGTTACACGTTCTGCATATTAGAGAGCTATACAGACAGACAGATATACAGAGAAGGAAAAACAGAGGTGGAGAAAAGTGGAAAGAGGGAATATAAACATGTAGGCAAACAGACCGATTGACAGACAGACAGACAGATAGACAAACAGACTTACAGACAGGCAAACAGGTATCAGGCAGAGACAGACATTGGCAGGCAGAGAGACAGACAGACAGACGGATTGGCAGACACACGTATATGGAGAAATTGACAGACGAACAAACAGATCGCTGTAGTTAGTGTATAAGAGTTGAAGAGTGAAAAATTAAATATCACGTTTGTGTCAAGTAAAATGATATTTAACTGTCACAAGCTTCAGGGACATTGTGACGGAACATGCTCTTATCTTTTTCGCCTGTGGCGATGTTAATTGTTTTAGAGGGCCGTGTGCAGCTTGGTTACGTAATACCCCCGCGCGACGGTGGTAGAGCTGCGCCCTAATACACACCCAGACCAAGTGTGGAGGCCATGTGGCCAGGAGTTACGTAATACCTCCGGTAGTGCGGTTTTACGACCGTGGGTTCTGGCGAACTGGCGACAGTAAGTCTGGTCATCTAAGAAAATATACCGACTCTGGGAGTTGTGGGAAAATCACATGATAGGGGTAGTACCGCGATGTGCCCCCAGGCGATATTCGGGTTTTGAATAAATAGATAGGATTTTAGATATATCGGGGAGAAACATTGGAAGGCTGCTGGGGAACGGACGTCGTCCACTGAACGAAATATATAAGTTCAGTCCGGACGTGGTAAATATATTTTTCTGCTCTGTTGTAATAACCTTGATGTGATTGATGTGACTTTAAATATTTTAATACTGTATTATACGAATATTCTTTAGACAGTGTTTCCGGTAATCTGACGAAGTAAATTGTAGACTTCACTGTTCTATTATTTTTATGAGAGTATTTGGTAATATAAAGCTTAGCCAGTCATCCTAGAGGACCTAGGTAAACTGTAGGTTATTGTCTTTATTGTCTTTACTGAATGAATAGTTAAAGGTTAATTAAAAATTAACCAGTTAGGAATAGAGTTGTAATTCCTGTATCAATTAAGTTCCCCTGGCAGCGTTTCTCAGTTATCACACGTGTTGTGTCACGGTGAAGTGATTAGAATATTGTGTAAACTAGACTCCTAGAGATTAACCCATTAAGTGTTTAGCTCTGGGTTGTTGTTATATTGTTGTTGCTAATTAACTACTGCGGCAAGTACATTTGTTAGCGTTAAAGTTAATACAGATTCCAAAGTGTATTGTGTTTTGTTGTGTTTTCTAGTGAACTAAACGTACTATATTATATATGTGTATATAAGATCTTATCTCTCATTATACCTAGAGCCGAGCCACTCGGGTATAGACTGCCCGATACAGAGATATCTAATAGATATACAGTTAGGAGAGATATTTGGATAATCGTGTTTTATTCAGTTACGGGTATTATAGGATCCCCGTGACAGACATAGTAACAAATAGCAGAAGTAGTCCCAAGATTAATATTATATTTATTACCCGGCATATCTTCTTGTGTTTCTCTTAAAGAAGGCCTCGTTCAGTGGTTAATAAGCGCCAACTCGCTCCACACACTACTAGTGAGGAAAACAAAACAAAATAGATGTTTGACCCGTATGACTCTATTGTAGAATAATAATTTATCTTAACTTTTTACAGGCACCGACGCTCATTTGTTCGGAATAGACAAGCAGACTGGTGAAGTGGTTTTGAAGGAGAACATCGACCGTGATGGGACCAGTGGCGTGACGTCACTAACCGGCCTCACTCTGACCGTGACGGACTCGGCGGGTCTGACGGACACGAAGACTCTGGACATCACAGTGAAGGACATCAACGACAACACCCCCGTCTTCTCTGAAGCAAGGTACACTGCACAGATCACGGAGAACTCGGGAGCAGGTACGTTTGTTCACAATCACAATTACCTCTTAACATTTCTGTTGATACGTTTGGTCCTCTTACAAGTTTGCAGTTGAATATTTATCTGCCGTATCATAAGAATAGTTTTGAAATCCCAAGAGTCTGGACCATTGAACAGGATGGGTTTGTAAAAGACAGACTGAAAAAAAGAAATTCTGTATCATCAATAAACTGGGTTTCCCCATCTGAATGACAAAACAGTTCACCGCGGTGAAGACCGTATCTCTGCACAATGCAGAGTCGAATGGGCATTTGGCAAAATAGTTGTTGACTCCATGAATCTCTGTCTAGCGCCTCGTCTATAGGAGGACAGCCATTCCCGATGAGATCCTTTACTGGATAATATATCCTTCCCGCACTGGCATCAGCGTCCTTTAGTATTAGGACAACGAATAACAGGATACTGTATACACAAATGAATATTCTATGCCAGATTTTGTCATTTTTAAACTAATCAGTCCTTCCTGTATAGCAGTGCTATGACCAGCAACTTTCTCAGTTCACATACATAATGTTCTTGTAATCTAACTTCATATTATCTCCTCTCTGCACCATGTGACAGCAGAATAAATTGGCCTCATTTAAAATGTTTTGACTGACGATGATGGCAATCAACAGGCCATTCTGCTACATGGTCACTGAGCTGTTACGCCACCAAAAAAAAAGAAGAAAGAAATGTTTTATTTAACAACGCACTCAACACATTTTATTTACGGTTATATGGCGTCAGACACATGGTTAAGGACCACACAGATTTTGTGAGGAAACCTGTTGTCGCCACTACATGGGCTACTCTTTCCGATTAGCAGCAAGGAATCTTTTATTTGCGCTTCCCACAGGCAGGATAGCACAAACCATGGCCTTTGTTGAACCAGTTATGGATCACTGGTCGGTGCAAGTGGTTTACACCTACCCATTGAGCCTTGCGGAGCAATCACTCAGGGTTTGGAGTCGGTATCTGGATTAAAAATCCCATGCCTCGACTTGGATCCGAACCCAGTACCTACCAGCCTGTTGACCGATGGCCTAACCACGACGCCACCGAGGCCGTTTGTTACGCCACCAGGGCGGTACTTTAGAGTAACATAATTACGAGGCAGTAATATGGGCTTCTGTAGCCAGACAAAAATACCAGTTTTAAAATAGACACCCACCCCGCCCCATGCACACATCCTCCCATATACGAACTTGGCCGGCGTGTTGGCAATAGATGCAGATTGTAAACCTTTTATCACTGGAAGCAGTACAAAACATGTTATGTGTATGTTAATAATGATTCAAATCAAAGAATCCATCATGAAACTATTGTGTCCTGTACAGGGTGTGGGCTAACTGGTGAATGTGCCCACTTAAGCTATTGTGAAGGCCGTTACATTATTATGGTTGAGCACCCAAATTGTTGTGTGAATGGAGATTTCAACCAGAAAACTCAATTAGATCATCTTTATTTTTTCAGATATGTCTGTCATACTGTTGACTGTTTCTGATATCGACGTCGGCGACAACGCTGTCGTTGTGGCTGCCATCCAAGCCGGTGACGACCTCGGCAACTTCAAGATGAATGGCCTTGAGCTGCAGACGACATCCACAGCAATTAACTACGAGTCTCTGAAAGACACCGATTACTCTTTCACACTGATCATTACTGGAACTGACAGCCCAACAGAGGGCGCTGCTAAAACAGGAAGTACTATAGTCAGGGTAAAGGTTTTGTCTGAAAACGAGTTTGACCCGCAGTGGGTGACGGCCATCACCGGTGGCTTGTTCGCCGAGCAGACGGTCTCGGAAGGCAACAGTCCGGGTACTTCCATTGCTACGTTTGAGGCTAGTGACGAGGATCACGGGAAGGATGGTGACCTTGCATACAGCATTGTTAAGGAGACAACTAGTAAGACACCATAACTCGTAACTGTTAACGCTTCGTTTACTGCTTAGACGTTGTTTGAGAGAAGGATGCAGGATTCGAAACATGTAGTTCAATTTTTCCAATTCACTTTCACTTCCCATTAACATATTTCAAAATACATTTCGTCCACCTCCTATTTCTACCTCTCCTTCTTCGTCACCTTCTTCAGTTTCTTCATCATCACTATATTTGTGACACAAAATTAAAGCATTCTTTCTTCTTATTTTTCGTCTTCTTTTTCTTCTGTTACGTCTTTTTCCTTCTGTGCCTTCCTTCTATTTCTCAAAACAAAATTCTTCTTTACAATGACCACCCATAAAAAGTAAAGCCATTCTTTTTATTCTTTTTTCTTATTATTATCATTATTGTGATTAGTACAGTTATAGTTATTATTATCACCAACATCATCATCAACTTAATCATCATCAGTATCATCAACTTAATCATCATCATCATCATCAACTTAATCACCATCAGTATCATCAACATCAACATCATCAACTTAATCACCATCAGTATCATCAACATCGTCAACTTAATCATCATCATCATCAATTTAATCATCATCAGTATCATCATCATCAACAACTTAATCATCATCAGTATCATCAATATCATCAATTTAATCATCATCAGTATCATCAACATCAACATCATCAACTTAATAATTATCAGTATCATCAACATCAACTTAATCATCATCATCATCAACTTAATCATCATCAGTATCATCATCATCATCAATTTAATCATCATCACTATCATCAACAACATCATTATCATCATTATCATCATCATCATCATCATCATCAACTTACAAGCCCCATGTGTTACAGGTGAAGGAGATGAAGTCTCTGGAATGTTTGCGATAGACTCCAAGACTGGCGTGCTGTCGGTGGCGAGCGCTCTCGACGTCGATCGCGTTACCGGCGGCGTGCCGTACTACATCGTCATACTGTCCGCCACCGACGGCGGGGACACTGCGCGGAGCGTTACGGGAGCTGTCAAGGTATCAAATTTAACAGTTTAAGTTTGTTTCTGTTTAACGACACCTCTAGAGCACATTGATTTATTAATCATCGGCTATTGGATGTCAAACATTTGTTCATTTTGAAATACAGTCTTAGAGAGAAAACCCGCTACAGTTTTTCATTAGTAGCAAGGCATCTTTTATATGCCCACAGACTTGATAGCACATACCACGGCCTTTGATATACCAGTCGTGGTGTACTGGCTGGAACGAGAAAGAGCACAATGGGCCCATCGACGGGGATCGATCCTAGACCGACCGCGCATTGGGCGAGCGCTTTATGATTGTGCTACATCCCACCCCTTGTCAAGGTATCGGGCAACAATACTAAAAACAATTTAGTAGGAAAAATTTGTATATAATTATCTAGATTACTTCTTCTTTCTATAATGGAAAGAGATCATTGAAAATAGCTCTAACACACGTAGCCTGTATGTTTCTGATTAGCGGTCTTTTAGGCAACTAAAATCACGTATTAATAAAACTTTTGTTTAGAATACTAGTGTCTGTATACCCGATATTGTCGTGGACATGTGCTAATGTTTGTAGCGGGTTGGGTTTTTTTGTCCACTGTACTTCGTAATATATCTTTTTTCGTACGTACAAAATTATTGGGAAACAGAATCCGATTTGGGCTACTACAAGCATTAGAACAACTAAAACCTTGTTTATACAGACTTTGATATTCTAAACACGAAAATATATTTAATGTATAACTTTCGTCATCAGACAGGTCTTGAGCAAACTGCGGACTGACCGTTTAACACTTTTCATTCTATATTACTAAAATTATGAAGTTCATGAAGCGAATCGTTTGAAAGCTTTCTCCTACCTCCTCCTTTAGGTGCTACTCACGGGTATTAATGACCTACCACCGGTGTTTACGGAGAGTCAATACACGATCTCTGTCAAGGAAAGCGCGGCCATCGATGACGTCATCATGACCATAAACGCCACGGATGAAGATGGCGACACGGTGACATACGACGTGGTTGGAACGCTGGCTGCCGCAAACGGAAATGACATCATCCTCAAGGAGAAGCTCGACCACGAGACGAAATGCATGGTTGTCATTACAGTGCAGTGAGTACTCTTCTCCTACTTTTATAGAGACACAGGCGTACCTTCAAGGAGTTTTAATGTCCCATTTTAGTTTTTAAATGTTCATTTTTATCTATTTGAAACATACCCTATTCACTCTGCCTTGATTCCATTTTTACTGTCAGCCCTTTTATTGTAGAGTAGATGTAGCTCTAAGCGGAGACATTGGCTATATGGGCCAACCAGGGTCGCTGATGGGAAGGGTTGTCATAGCTCAGTTATTTGGTTTTATATGGTACGAAAGCATATTTCTTTTTATATCGACCTTGGGCCAGTTCCACGAAGCGATCTTAGCACTAAGATCACTTTAACTTCATAGCTACCTCATCCATTTACGGTGATCTTAGCGCTACGATTGCTTCGTCGAAGGGGGCCCAGATGTCGAAATAACATTAAGACTTCATATGGCCATAGTTTAAAGGTATTGGGTTAAATAAATACGTATTTGTTACCTTTCTTAAGTAAACTCCATATTTAATTTTAAGGATACAATGCTTATTTTCCGGATGAGTGTTTTGTAACAACTTGAACACGATCTGAATATCTTCATATCGTTCTGGTTTCCAATTGTTTTTAGTAGTTTGTTTGGTTTGAAGTAATGGTAGTGTTTTGGGGTTTTGTTAATTTTAGTTATGACTATTGTTTGATGGTGGTGGTGGTGGTGGTGGTGGTGGTGGTTGTATTTGCTGTCGTTATTTGCACAAATAACTGAACTCTGTGAATACCAGGGCGAAGGACGGGAAACACACGACGGAAACGAGCGTCACCGTCATCGTGGAAGATGTGGTTGACGAGCCGCCCGAGCTGATCGTGTACGACAACATCGTCATGTCGGAGGAGCTGCTCGTCGGCACCATCGTGGGCGGGCTGTTTGAGGTCAAGGACGCGGATCAGAATGACACACACACGTACAGCATTGGTGGTAAGTACAGACACGGATTAAAGCTGGGATGTGGCGTACCTCCATTTTCTACATTTAATCATTATTTCAATTATTTTATTGTTTTAAGCTACAAGCTTATCAGAAAAGAAGATATTCACACATAATATATATACACACACACAAACACATCCACACACACACACACACACACACACACACACACACACACACACACACACACACATAAATGTGTGTTGTGTGGTTTGTATAGCTGGGCGGTATACCGATTTACCGTACCGAGCAAATTTCAAAATAACGAAATTTCGGTATTGAAAAATGTCATCCGCCATTTAGACTAACAATATATTAGACGAACGCAAAATAGCTGAAAAGAAGAGAGATGAGGGCCTTGTGTATGGAATTTAATTTTATTTAGATGAAATTAGCAGGTGAGACTTAACTTGGGCATGCATTTAAAGCCAAGTATACCGAAAATACCGAATACCGTACTGATACCGAGATAAATGAAGCTGATTAAACGTGAAACTTGATGTATTTATTCTCTTAACTTATTCTCGAAACAATTTATTTAAAGCTCTAACATCCATTAACTCAAAACGTTATTTCCTATCTTTAAACATAATACATTTTTGTGCAATTTGTTGTTGTAACTGTAAGATTTTTTCCATTAGTATTGAAGGAGAGATGTAACATGAAAAGTTTGTAAAAATTGTCAGGCGCGGACAGCCAGTATTTCAACATGGACCAGTTAACTGGCATGATGACGATCAAGTCGCGGGTCTCGCGGGAGAACGGACTGGAGGTCCTGGATGACGTCACAGTCACCGTCACGGACGCCGCCGGACTGTCCGACACGAAGACGCTGACCATCACCGTGAACGACGTCAACGACAACCCGCCCGTCTTCAGCCAGACATCGTACACAGCGCAAGTTACGGAATCGTCGGAAACAGGTGACTTTAAGTATTGTGTCCCTGTGTCACTTTCTCTTTATCAAGGAAATTAGTTTTGGTTAATAATAACAGTAATTTGTAATTTTGATATCAAAGTGAATGTGGCTCTTCATAGTATTACCCATATGGTTAAAACATCTTGGTACATATCAAAGTGATACGTCCCTCTAGAACGCCAAGTATGAAGTAACACCTCGGCGTCACACGATTGACTCATGCTATGTATACAACTCGGTCACAATACATTATGTACAAAATGACATCGCATTTATTCGAGAGCACAGTAACCGATATTTTTTTTTCTTCAAATAAACATGTAAGATATATCATGCAACCATTATAAATTATTCTTCTAAACGTATTAGCTTATAATATATACAAATCAAATTAAAAACTATCGTCTGCTAGATTTGACAGGAAAACCGAAACAATGGCCGCTTCCATACTACAAACTCCGGTAAAAATAAATTATTAGGTGAAGATAGATGGGGATCTTACTGGAGGTGTCATCCACATAATCAGACCGCTAAATACGTACCACATATATGTGGTTAACACGGAAATTGGTAAATTACAAGTACCGAGGTTTAGGCTAAGAGCAATACCAGAAACTGTGGCAAGTGTTCCCACCCCGCATACACATCCAGCTCGCCAGACAGGTTATTGATGATTTACTTGCAGATGACATGCTACTTGATAACATTCCGGAAAACGAGAATGACAGTGCAAGTAAAAATTGGATTGACGATATTGAACAGTTTATTTCTGTTAACGAAAACAAAAATACATCCCTAAAAACAAAATATGACATGAAAATTCTTAACAATTATTTGACAAAATCACGTCCGAAAACCCAATGGTGATGAATATGAGCCTGGCAGTTTGCTGTGTATTTGGTCCAGCATTGATAGACATTTAAAACGTTGCAACTACACCCCATCCGTAATGGTTGATACCCGTTTCTCGAAATCACGCGAAGTACTCACATGTAAACAAAAGTATCTGAAACGTGAAAACAAATGCAACAAATCATGTGAGGCTGAATAAGTTTCTCCAAGCGAAGTTGACAAACTGTGGGAATCCGGGCAACTTGGTGGGAATACCCCAAATACAATACTGCAAGTTCAAGTTCTTCATTTGCTTTGAGTTTTACAACTCATCAGCTGAAAACAAAACATAAATAATACAACATAGTTATATAAAATACACACGTGCAAAACAATGGTGGGTGTGGTTTATTTATAATCATTGGACAAATGAAGTGTTGTAAGTTGCTTTAACTATATATTATCCTGCATTAACCGATCTCTATTGTATTCGCTTGCACTAAATATTTGCCTAGGTTATTCAATTCCGTATTGTTATCGGTGGTTAATAACTGTATAAAACGATACACTTGGCCGCTTATAATAATACATTTTTATATATTTATGTGACGGTACATGCTCTTAATTTCTTTTCGCCTGTGGCGATATTAATTGTTTTAGCAGACCGTGTGCAGTTCCAAATGCACTTAGCCCAGATGGGCAATTTGTTACGTAATACCTTCGCGCGATCGGGCATTCCAATATGCACTTAGTTCAGCTGTGGAGGCCATGTGGCCAGTAGTTACGTAATACCTCTGCGAGTGCGGTTTTTACAACCGTGATTTGGCGAATGGCGACAGCCAGTCTGACGATCAGAGAAAAATATACCGACTCTGGGAGAGGTGGAAATATCAGATGATACTTGAGGTACCGCCTTGTACCCCCAGGCGATATTCGCTGTCTCTGAGAGTTTTGAATAAATAGCTAGGATTTTAGAGATATCGACGAGAAACGATAGGAAGGCTCCAGGGGATCGCTGTCCGTCCACTGAACGATCTATATTAGTTCAGATGGGACTTTGGTAAATATATATTTTCTGCTCTGTGTATAACCTTGATGTGATTGATGTGACTTTAAATATTTTAATACTGTATTATACCAATATTATTTAGACGGTGCTGCCGGTCATCTGACGCAGTAATCTGTAGGCTCACTGTCCTAAATAATTATAAAAAGCTTAACCAGTCATCCTAGAGGACCTAGGTAAACTGTAGGTTATTGTCTTTATTGTGATAGGTACCAGTATTAATTCTGTGTTACAAGGTTATTGAATGAGTAGTTAGGGTTAATTAAAAATTAACCAGTTAGGAATAGTGTTGTAATTCCTTTATTAATTAAGTTCCCCTGGAAGCGTTTCTCCATTATCGCACGTGTGTGTATTAGCGTTTCTCAATTATCACACGTGTGGGTGTTGTGTCACGGTGAAGTGATTAGCATATTGTGTAAACTAGACACCTAGAGATTAACTAATTAAGTGATAAGTTCTGGGTTGTTATTATTGTTGTTATTAATTAACTACTGTGGCAGTACATTTGTCAGCGTAGGTTAATACAGATTCCAAAGTGTATTGTGTTTTTGTTGTGTTTTCTAGTGAACTAAACGTGCTATAATAATATATACTTTGTATAAGATCTTATCTCTGATCATACCTAGACGAGCCACATTAGGGTATAACCGCCTGTTACAGAGAGATCTAATAGATATACAGTTAAGAGAGATATTTGGACAATCGTGTTTTATTCAGTTACGGGTATTATAGAATTCCCGTGACAATTTACAACGCAAATATTTGTATTGTGGATACTCTATTATAAAGTGATATTCATCTTCTATAGCATTAGCGTTACACAGAGTACATATTCTTTCTGATCGATACCTGCCAGATTCTACATTTAATTTATGAGCGCATGTTCTAATCTTACATATTTCTTTTATATAACGCGTTTCCATTGGCAATCTTAAATATGTTTGTAATCTAAATTCATTTAATAAATGTTGATATAAAAGTCCTCTAGACGTTGTCATTGTTTTGCTGTAACATAATTGGTTAAAAGTATCTAATATCCTTTCTTTGATTATAGTGTAGATACTGTCGTCAACATACCATAAATTCCAAATATAGTTTAATGCAAGTGAATACAATTCGTGCCTAATGTTAATTATCGATATAGTGTGCCATTTCTTCATATATACCTCTCAGAATACAATTTGTAGTGTTACGTAATTTTATCCAATATTTAAAAATTCTCAGTTTTCTTGTTATTTGAAGTAGAAACCGTCCCAGTTCGCTATAAACAAATTCGTTACACGTTCCTTTTCTTACACCCAATAATCTTTTACAAAATTGTATATGTACGTTTTCAACATCATGACCCGAGTGAAAGCCTAAACTTCAGCACCATAACTAAGGATAGAGTTCATATATGTATCAAAAACAGCAACCATTGTTTCGATATTGAAGAAATTGCAAACACTATGGTGGAACAATACACTATATTTGGATGAGAGAGAGAGAGAGAGAGAGAGAGAGAGAGAGAGAGAGAGAGAGAGAGAGAGAGAGAGAGAGAGAGAGAGAGAGAGAGAGATAGCGCTGCTGCTGATTTAACTGGGCACAAACGATTTACAAACCACAGCGCACGAATAACAATGCTGCAGACATCGGTCAACGCATTTGCCAGAATATCAAATGAACAACACAAGGAAATGAGCAAAATGCTTGTTTCCAAATTGAAATCTCCTACACGCCGACCCGTGTCTACGCCTGAGCAAAACGCAGTCGCTTCGACATATGCTCAATTTCAAACACACAATCAAATGTTTGATTCCACTAAATCATCCAACTGTGGTATATTGGGTACAATATAATTTTGAAGGACTAATATATGGTGACATTTTTAACACCAGTGTCCACACCGGACGTCAATCGAATGAGCCCCTCCATTTACCATGTTCGGAAATTAACTTCATTCTGTATTTTAAATCCATGTTCAGAATTCTGATTTAATTTCTTTACACAACTTTTCAAATGTTCGCGTAATTTCTCTTACAAATAAGTTCAAATTCCAAGGACGCACAAACTAGGCTTCGTTGACATTGTGAAAGACTGTCAATTGTTTTCAAAGTTCTAAAATTCTGTAATCTGTTAAAACGTATATGTACCGTCTTTACTGACCAAAAAAAACAACGTAAAGTGGTCAGAAATTGTTAGAATAGTTTCCCCATAATGTTTGGTTTTATTCAAAATGCACGAAAATTAAACATTTTAATTTGGGACTATATTTTGTAGTGAACCAATCAGACATCATACGGCTAAGCACTGATTATGTGTATTATTTCGCATAGTCTGTTTCCCTAAAAGGTAACGGTTTATTTGTTTTAGTTGTTTTGAATTAAAATCGAAAATGGCTAATAAATAGGATATTAATAAACTCGCTTCCATTTTGTATCATGTTTATGTCCCAAGTGAAATAATGTTCAGTTGTCACGAGCTATAGCGAGTGAAAACATTTTCAATTGTCACGAGCTATAGCGAGTGAAATAATTTTCAATTGTCACGAGCTATATCGTATGAAATAATTTTCAATTGTCACGAGCCTTAGCAAGTGAAATAATTTTCAATTGTCACCTGCCTTAGCGAGTGAAATAATTTTCAATTGCCACAAGCTATAGCGTGTGACAATGAAAATTATGTCAAGAGGACATAAACATGATAGGAAATGGAAGCGAGTTTAATATCCTATAAATATTAACTTTTTCTTCTCTTTTTTTTCTTACTTTCTTTATTAATATTATGATATTCAGCACAACATTTAGCACAGTCATTAGAACGCTCGCCTGGGGTGCTTGGGTCATATGATCGAACTTCCTCGGCGGACCTATTGGGAATTTTCCCATCTCAACTGGTATACTAATCAAAAGCCGCGGTATGTGTTGTTCTGTCTGTGGGGTAGTACATATAAAAGATCCCTAATGATGTATGCAGTGGGTTTCTTCAAAAGCCGCGGTATGTGTTGTTCTGTCTGTGGGGTAGTACATATAAAAGATCCCTTATGATGTATGCAGTGGGTTTCTTCAAAAGCCGCGGTATGTCTTGTTCTGTCTGTGGGGTAGTACATATAAAAGATCCCTTATGATGTATGCAGTGGGTTTCTTCAAAAGCCGCGGTATGTGTTGTTCTGTCTGTGGGGTAGTACATATAAAAGATCCCTTATGATGTATGCAGTGGGTTTCTTCAAAAGCCGCGGTATGTGTTGTTCTGTCTGTGGGGTAGTACATATAAAAGATCCCTTATGATGTATGCAGTGGGTTTCTTCAAAAGCCGCGGTATGTGTTGTTCTGTCTGTGGGGTAGTACATATAAAAGATCCCTAATGATGTATGCAGTGGGTTTCTTCAAAAGCCGCGGTATGTGTTGTTCTGTCTGTGGGGTAGTACATATAAAAGATCCCTTATGATGTATGCAGTGGGTTTCTTCAAAAGCCGCGGTATGTGTTGTTCTGTCTGTGGGGTAGTACATATAAAAGATCCCTAATGATGTATGCAGTGGGTTTCTTCAAAAGCCGCGGTATGTGTTGTTCTGTCTGTGGGGTAGTACATATAAAAGATCCCTTATGATGTATGCAGTGGGTTTCTTCAAAAGCCGCGGTATGTGTTGTTCTGTCTGTGGGGTAGTACATATAAAAGATCCCTAATGATGTATGCAGTGGGTTTCTTCAAAAGCCGCGGTATGTGTTGTTCTGTCTGTGGGATAGTACATATAAAAGATCCCTAATGATGTATGCAGTGGGTTTCTTCAAAAGCCGCGGTATGTGTTGTTCTGTCTGTGGGGTAGTACATATAAAAGATCCCTAATGATGTATGCAGTGGGTTTCTTCAAAAGCCGCGGTATGTGTTGTTCTGTCTGTGGGATAGTACATATAAAAGATCCCTAATGATGTATGCAGTGGGTTTCTTCAAAAGCCGCGGTATGTGTTGTTCTGTCTGTGGGGTAGTACATATAAAAGATCCCTAATGATGTATGCAGTGGGTTTCTTCAAAAGCCGCGGTATGTGTTGTTCTGTCTGTGGGGTAGTACATATAAAAGATCCCTAATGATGTATGCAGTGGGTTTCTTCAAAAGCCGCGGTATGTGTTGTTCTGTCTGTGGGGTAGTACATATAAAAGATCCCTAATGATGTATGCAGTGGGTTTCTTCAAAAGCCGCGGTATGTGTTTTTCTGTCTGTGGGGTAGTACATATAAAAGATCCCTTATGATGTATGCAGTGGGTTTCTTCAAAAGCCGCGGTATGTGTTGTTCTGTCTGTGGGGTAGTACATATAAAAGATCCCTTATGATGTATGCAGTGGGTTTCTTCAAAAGCCGCGGTATGTGTTGTTCTGTCTGTGGGGTAGTACATATAAAAGATCCCTAATGATGTATGCAGTGGGTTTCTTCAAAAGCCGCGGTATGTGTTGTTCTGTCTGTGGGGTAGTACATATAAAAGATCCCTAATGATGTATGCAGTGGGTTTCTTCTGAAGATTACAAGTTTATTAATCGATTAATTAATTAATCGATGTGCTCTAGTGGTACTGGTGAACAAAAGAAACGTTTTTCAATACATTATTAAAGGTACATGGTCTTCTTACATCACCGTTCAGTACTTCACGTGGACTATTTTAATTTCAGGACATCTGGCATAATAAAAATACATTTGTGGTTTACTTTACTGGCGATTATAAAATTAAAAACCCCAACTAATTTCAGCAACCACCATGGTGAAGATATTCGACTTCAACGTCTCCGATAAAGATGAAGGCGCCAACGGCAACTTCGTGCTGCGAGTTGACGAGGGCGACACCAACGGCGTGTTCCGAATCGAGGGGACGTCGCTGATGGCAGACAGGAGCAAGATCGACTACGAGTCTCTGGTTGACCACAATTACCAGTACACGCTGACCATCCTGGCCGTCGACACTCCGGACGTCGGACAACCTCTACAGGGCAGCGCCATCATAGTCGTCAACGTACGTGTGCTTTTCATTATCTCTTTTGGACTTTGTCTTGTACAGGGGCGGGGCTGAGCCCATTGGTAAAGTGTTCGCTTGTTGCGCGGTCGGTTTGGGATCGATCCCCGTCGTGGGCCATTTCTCGTTCAAGCCAGTGCATCACAACTGGTATATCAAATGTCGTGGTATGTGGTATCCTGTCTTTGGGATGGTGCATATAAAAGATCCCGTGCTACTAATAAAAAAATGTAGAGGAGGTCCTCTCTAAGACTATATGTCAAAATTACTAAATGTTTGACATCCAATATCCTATGATTAATATATCAATGTGTTCTAGTGGTGTCGTTAAACATAAAAGGTTCTCTACGAGACTGCAAGGAGGGTGTTTGAAGTGGCGTTTCGAAGCTATTTAGAGTTTTGAAATTTGGGATTACATGATTTTCTAGCATCTGAAGAACAAAGACGCAATGTTTTAGAATAGAATAGATTTTTAACAACACCCCAGCACGACAAATACATCGGCTACTGGGTGTCAGACCAATGTTTTAAATTTTGTTTTCTTGTTATTAGGCTATTGATTTTAATTTTAAATAATAAAACAAAAATGTTATCTTATTTTTTTGAAGTAGGTGGCACGGGGTATCCACTTCTCGTACCTACGGACTTGATATGTTAATTTAATAAGATGATGGTTTGATTCATGATTTCTTGTATTGGATGTTGTCTCTTCTGGGCTCTGTTTAGAACAGACATATGAGTTGAATGCAATAATATAAACGCAAAATTCCATTTTCACTAGCGATATTCGTGACAAGATCTGTTCGAATCTACCTACGGCATAAATCATTATTGTTTTTGTTTTGGGTTTTTTAAACTACTAGGATCAGTTTAAAATCACAGACGCAAGTATCTCAGGACTCTTAACTTGACAGGGCACCGTTGTTTGGGGGGGGGGGGGGGGGGGTTCTTGTTGTTTTCTTTGCCGCTTGATTTATATTTAATATTATCTGAGGTGTCATTAAACAAATATTATTTTCCGATAGGTAAATGGAATCGATGAATATGGCCCTCAGTGGTCATCAGACGGGGTGGTACCAGACGCTTCAGGATCGTTTCCCAACGTTTCCATCTCCGAGTCAGCCGGGTTCGGAACTGTTGTCGTCACGCTGAGAGCGATGGATCAAGACGCTGGACTTGATGGTCACCTGCAGTATAAAGTCGTCTCCATTACCAGAAGTAAGCTTTCAGTATAATACAGGCGCAGATCCAAGGAGGTGCTGCAGTATAAAGTCGTCTCCATTACCAGAGATAGGTTTTCAGTATAATTCTCACTTAATAATTTGGATGTGAAAATGACCTAATTTTAAATAATATTAATAAAATATATATTTTAAAAGCCTGCAAGTGGTAGTTATATATTCAAATATTTGTACCTACTAAATAACTCACTGACGTGTTGCTGTCTGATGTAAAAACAACTTCCAACTTTCTTTTCAGGCGACAATCAGACAGAGCAAAATACGTTCTCGTTCAATTCGACTGGGACGTTGTTCACGTCATCAGTTCTGGATGCCGACATCAGCACGGGCGGGACTGCGTATTACGTGATGGTGGTAGCAGCGGTGAGTGGTGAATCGGCCAAGTCAGTGACCGGAACACTGACCATCTTCCTCGAGGACGAACCTGACAACGGTAAGTGACGTGAACACTGACCGTCTTCCTCGAGGACGAACCTGACAACGGTAAGTGACGTCAACACTGACCGTCTTCCTCGAGGACGAATCTGACAACGGTAAGTGACGTGAACACTGACAACCTGACAACGGTAAGTGACGTGAACACTGACCGTCTTCCTCGAGGACGAATCTGACAACGGTAAGTGACGTGAACACTGACCGTCTTCCTCCTGGACGAACCTGACAACGGTAAGTGACGTGAACACTGATCATCTTCCTCGAGGACGAACCTGACAACGGTAAGTGACGTGAACTCTTAACTCTTTTTTACGGTTGTGACGGTACATGCTCTTAATTTTGTTTTCGCCTGTGGCGATATTAATTGTTTTAGAAGGCCGTGTGCAGTTCCAAATTGTACTTAGCCAGGTGGGCAACTTGTTACGTAATACTTCTGCGCGACGGTTCTCGATCGGTACGCCTAATACACACCCAGAGCAGGTGTGGAGGCCATGTGGCTAGTAGTTACGTAAAATCTCCGGTAGTGCTGTTTATGGCCAGGGGATTGCTCGCGGAATGGCGACATCCAGTCTGACGATCAGAGAAAATATACCGACTCTGAGAGAGGTGGAATATCAGATGATAGGGGGAGGACCGCCTTGTACCCCCAGGCGATTTTCTGATTTTATAATAAATAGCTAGGGTTTAGAGATATCTGGGAGAAGCAAAAAGGACAGAACTATAGGAAGGTATCCCGGGGGAACGTTAGTCCGGTTGGACTTTGGTAAATATTTTATTTCTGCTCTGTTGTATAACCTTGATGTGATTGATGTGACTTTTAAATATTTTAATACTGTATTATACCAATATTATTTAGACAGTGTCTTCGGTCATCTGACGAAGTAAATCGTAGTCTTACTGGTCTATATTTATACGAGTATTTGGTAATATAAAGCTTAGCCAGTCATCCTAGAAGACCTAGGTAAACTGTAGGTTATTGTCTTTATTGTGATAGGTACCAGTATTAATTCTGTATTACAAGGTTACTGAATGAGTAGTTAGGGTTAATTAAAAATTAACCAGTTAGGAATAGAGCTGTAATTCCTTTATTAATTAAGTTCCCCCGGAAGCGTTTCTCAATTATCACACGTGTGGGTGTTGTGTCACGGTGAAGTGATTAGCATATTGTGTAAACTAGACACCTAGAGATTAACTAATTAAGTGATCAGTTCTGGGTTGTTATTATTGTTGTTATTAATTAACTACTGCGGCAGTACATTTGTCAGCGTAGATTAATACAGATTCCAAAGTGTATTGTGTTTTTGTTGTGTTTTCTAGTGAACTAAACGTGCTATAATAATATATACTTATATAAGATCGTATCTCTGATCATACCTAGACGAGCCAAAGCGGTTTTGAACTGCCCGTTACAGAGAGATCTAATACATATACAGTTAGGAGAGATTTTGGACAATCGTGTTTTATTCAGTTACGGGTATTATAGAATCCCGTGACAACGGTACTAGTTTTGATTTAGTAAACTAGTCTCGGAGTAGCAGTTATCTTTGGTGGTGCAAGAGAGATGAAATTTCCAATAATGGACCTCTGGGGTGGCTGTCTTCCAATAGACGAGGCACTATATACAGATTCGTGGAATCATCTTCGGTTTTGCAAAATACCGTTTCGCACTGTTCAGACATACGGCCTTTGATAACGTATTATAGTTTTATCGTTCAGATTAACAGTACTTGATCCTCTTATAACTCCGTATGGTATTCATATGTAAATGGTTTGTTGCCTGAAATTGTATTTTAAAAATCCAATGTAATTTATTTTGAGTGTGTAATCATCAATAAATTCGTCAAATATTCTACAAACTTGAAATGTTCCAATGTTATCAGGAGATGAGTTTGTGTCTATGTTCATGATCACCCGAGGTGTTTCTAACTTGTCACAACTTCTCAGTGTCATCCACGCTGCGTCGTGCACTAAACGTCCATGTAAAGTCACGATCTTGAGCTTGTGTAGGCTTTGATATAGCCAGGAACATGTCGGATGTACAGAAGTCAGTATTCTGAGCTACATGTTGGAAGTTTGAACCGGACATAGGTTGGAGTGTTTTAGTGGGCAATGTATCTTTAAAGCTGTGCACGTTTGAACCGGACATAGGTTGGAGTGTTTTAGTGGGCAATGTATCTTTAAAGCTGTGCACGTTGAACCAGACATAGGCTGGAGTGTTTTAGTGGGCAATGTATCTTTAAAGCTGTGCATGTTTGAACCAGACATAGGTTGGAGTGTTTTAGTGGGCAATGTATCTTTAAAGCTGTGCACGTTTGAACCAGACATAGGTTGGAGTGTTTTAGTGGGCAATGTATCTTTAAAGCTGTGCACGTTTGAACCAGACATAGGTTGGAGTGTTTTAGTGGGCAATGTATCTTTAAAGCTGTGCACGTTTGAACCAGACATAGGTTGGAGTGTTTTAGTGGGCAATGTATCTTTAAAGCTGTGCACGTTTGAACCAGACATAGGTTGGAGTGTTTTAGTGGGCAATGTATCTTTAAAGCTGTGCACGTTTGAACCAGACATAGGTTGGAGTGTTTTAGTGGGCAATGTATCTTTAAAGCTGTGCACGTTGAACCAGACATGTACTGGAGTGTTTTAGTGGGCAATGTATCTTTAAAGCTGTGCACGTTGAACCAGACATAGGTTGGAGTGTTTTAGTGGGCAATGTATCTTTAAAGCTGTGCACGTTTGAACCGGACATAGGTTGGAGTGTTTTGGTGGGCAATGTATCTTTAAAGCTGTGCACGTTTGAACCGGACATAGGTTGGAGTGTTTTAGTGGGCAATGTATCTTTAAAGCTGTGCACGTTTGAACCGGACATAGGTTGGAGTGTTTTAGTGGGCAATGTATCTTTAAAGCTGTGCACGTTTGAACCGGACATAGGTTGGAGTGTTTTAGTGGGCAATGTATCTTTAAAGCTGTGCACGTTGAACCAGACATAGGCTGGAGTGTTTTAGTGGGCAATGTATCTTTAAAGCTGTGCACGTTTGAACCGGACATAGGTTGGAGTGTTTTAGTGGGCAATGTATCTTTAAAGCTGTGCACGTTTGAACCGGACATAGGTTGGAGTGTTTTAGTGGGCAATGTATCTTTAAAGCTGTGCACGTTTGAACCAGACATAGGTTGGAGTGTTTTAGTGGGCAATGTATCTTTAAAGCTGTGCACGTTGAACCAGACATAGGCTGGAGTGTTTTAGTGGGCAATGTATCTTTAAAGCTGTGCACGTTGAACCAGACATAGGCTGGAGTGTTTTAGTGGGCAATGTATCTTTAAACCTGTGCACGTTTGAACCAGACATAGGTTGGAGTGTTTTAGTGGGCAATGTATCTTTAAAGCTGTGCACGTTTGAACCGGACATAGGTTGGAGTGTTTTAGTGGGCAATGTATCTTTAAAGCTGTGCACGTTGAACCGGACATAGGTTGGAGTGTTTTAGTGGGCAATGTATCTTTAAAGCTGTGCACGTTTGAACCGGACATAGGTTGGAGTGTTTTAGTGGGCAATGTATCTTTAAAGCTGTGCACGTTTGAACCAGACATAGGTTGGAGTGTTTTAGTGGGCAATGTATCTTTAAAGCTGTGCACGTTTGAACCGGACATAGGTTGGAGTGTTTTAGTGGGCAATGTATCTTTAAAGCTGTGCACGTTTGAACCGGACATAGGTTGGAGTGTTTTAGTGGGCAATGTATCTTTAAAGCTGTGCACGTTTGAACCGGACATAGGTTGGAGTGTTTTAGTGGGCAGTGTATCTTTAAAGCTGTGCACGTTTGAACCAGACATAGGTTGGAGTGTTTTAGTGGGCAGTGTATCTTTAAAGCTGTGCACGTTGAACCAGACATAGGCTGGAGTGTTTTAGTGGGCAATGTATCTTTAAAGCTGTGCACGGCCATGTTTAACAAGATGATTTTCGTCATTTAAGAAGTTACGGTCAGTGATACCACCGGCATACGTTCGCTTTACAACAGTTTTACAAAGCAACTGGCACTCATCTATCGCATTATGTGCATGTATAGCTTATCATATTGAATAGGGATAAATGGAATCTGACCCATATTCTGCAGACATTTAGAGTGTTTTAGTATTATTCTAATTCAGTTTTGGACACTGAGTGGCAAGTAGCTATTGTTCCACTACAACTTACTGTGCCTCTCATAGTAAGTCAAACTGTTTATAAGTTGTGTTTAAAACTACAATCTAGAGTGCAATTTCTATTATTTAATCAGTTAGAATAGACTATCCAAGGTAAAGTTTCTTAACGCATCACGCTATCCTTTGATATCCTTTGGCCATGGTCCTTAATCTAGGTCATGGTCCTTAATCTAGGTCACATTGTATTAACTCCATTGTATAATTGTGAATGGTGGTACTGTTTCACTAGTGTTGGCGACAGACGTGAGTGGTACAGTGAAGGTAGCTAACCGGAGATAGAGACATCATATGACTATTAAAACCGAAGATGTGTTTGTATTATGAATTAGTAAACGATGTGATGTTATGATGAAGCGAGATTGCATCTTTAAAATACTCCGTTCATTCATTATATTCTGCTATCTTACAGCGTGTGGGGATGTCGATGAGACAGAGACGTGGGCAATGCGAGGAATGGCCGTCACGCTAGCCGCCTCGACCGCGGCACTGGCCGCTCTGCTGATCAAGAAGATGTGGTGAGTCTTTCTTTTAATCCAGCATTCGTCACGCAGTGATTAAGCTATCGGATATAAGGGCGGTAGGCACTGGGTTCGCGTCTCTCTACTGGCTCCCTCTGAAAGTGAATTGTACCGGTTACTACATGGACTTCATTCACATGTGACTTAACGTGTTTCCCGTCTGATGACACAGCTGTTGTTTGTAAACGGCAGACAGGCCTATACATGTATATCTTTTTACATATCACGTGTGCCCTGGGATTCTTTTCTTCATGGAAGCAATCACGACTCTGTCTTGTGATAGGTGCGTCACGCTATATTTTTAACAAGAGATTTTGATTCTTTGGTATCATATTTCTTTTTACATATAATAGATTTATGGGGTCTAAAATCAACCATTTAGTAGATATACGGCTTCGAAGTTTGTGTTGGCGACCATATTGAATTTATGCTAATTAATACCTTTCCCGGTGTCAGATTTGGGTAGGTTTTGATCTAAACAATATAAACCAAAACACCTTCTGTTGCAATTTGTTCTAGGTTCAGCCATATTTTTACTGGACTGTTGTGCAGAGATACGAATTTGATATCGGAATACAGTTTTGTCGTTAAGATTTAGGCCTATTATTAGAGCGGGGCGGTATACCGTATATACCGTTCGGTATCCGTATCATGTCATTACCGATTTACGTACCGAGCTATTTCAAAATACCAAAATTTTCGTATTGAAAAGTGTTATGCGCCATTTAGTAAAGCACTAACAATATATTTGACAAACACAAAATAGCTAAACAGAAGAGAGATATGAGGGCCTTGTGTATAGAATTTAATTTTATTTAGATGGAATTAGCGGGTGAGACTTAACCCGGACATGCATTTAAAGCAGAGTATACCGAAAATACCGCTCGATATCGGTATTGGTATTGGTATTGGTATTGTATCAATACCGAACACCGTACCGATACCGAGGTAAATCACCCTCAAAATACCGATACCTACCTGACATTTCAATACCACCCAGCTCTACCTATTATAGTGTTTTATCGGCGAGACTATTCATTAATATGGTGATTTGATGTACTAAGATGGATAATAGCGTTATTAATTATTTTTAATAACAAAAAACACTGCTGTATACCATTCATGGTATCCTTTCATTCTGCAGTCATGGGCAGACGACTGGATAGCTGGAGGTGTCCATGACAGCATGCTTTAACTTTAGTTAGGTAAACATACAGAAATGAAGTTAAAATGAACATTACATTTGTTTTATAGTTACTGATCCTAATTCCAGTTTCGCATAAAATGCACTTTTGGTCGACTGTAAACACACGAATGAACAAGAATTCATTTAATTTCACAATGCTGATAAATTACGCAAGACGTAAGTATGTGTAATTGAACGCTTAAAAGTCTGCAATAACTGATATATTTCACATTACCTAATATCTAGGCGCGTAGCCTGGCTCAGTGCCTTTAATACCGCCCGGTCTTGTGAGGTAATGATTTAGGGATCATCTACATTTATATTACCAGCTTAATATTGTGGAGTTTTGGGAACAGTTTTTCATCGTTTGTTTTAAGGAAACGGACAAATGATTCTGTTTCAAATTAAGCAATGGCTCAATGTTGAAAATTCTTCCAAGAAAGAAAGAAAGAAGTGTTTTATTTAACGACGCACTCAACACATTTTATTTACGGTTATATGGCGTCAGACATATGGTTCAGGACCACACAGATTTTGAGAGGAAACCCGCTGTCGCCACTACATGGGCTACTCTTCCGATTGGCAGCAAGGGATCTTTTATTTGCGCTTCCCACAGGCAGGATAGCACAAACCATGGCCTTTGTTGAACCAGTTATGGATCACTGGTCGGTGCAAGTGGTTCTTCTCAAGAAGAAAAAACTGCATAGAACAGAACTACATGTCTTTAATACCAGGTGGAAGAACAAAAATGTCTGTAAAATGCAGTAGGGTTGTTCCTCGAAATCCGTCCCTGTTTCGATCTTTGAGTTAACATATTTTAGATACTTAAAAACACATCCACAAAAGCAATGTAAATACGTTCACCCACTCCAATTTGCAAAATGTAGCGGTATTAACCAAACATTTTTAATGAGCTACATTCATTTGAGATAAGTAAATGCTATCAACAACAAACTTTATATTAATAAATATTTTGTATTATTAAGATTTTTTATTATTATTTTACAGGCCAGTGCCAGATGTTGGTAAGCATGACTTTGTTTTGTTGTCTTTGGTGTATTTTGTTTTGTTGTCTTTGGTGTATTTTGTTTTGTTGTCTTTGATGTATTTTGTTTTGTTTTGTTTGTTTGTTTCTCGTTCGTTCTTTCTTTTTTGTACAAACTAAAAATATTCCATCTGTTTAAAAGTGTTAACTTGTCAAAATACAACAAAAATGTTTTTATGTGAAATTAAATCAGTAGATTTCATAATATACGCTAGAGAACATTGTACCTGAAGAGTATGTGTATAGACTAGTAGTGCAGTAAACATATTGTCATGAATAGTAGCGGTGTCGGTGGTGACTGTTATTCTTTGTGGTGGCGTTATTGTTGTAGTTTTGTTATTGTTGATGTTGTTACGTTATTTTTTACTATTCTCGAGACCAAAGAGGTCCAAACAATGCAAATAACATGTACGATATCTTGATCATCATTCCACCATCTTTTATGATGTGTCATGTTTCTTGCATGTGTACATGTTTTAGGTCCTATGCCGACCAAGTTTGAGAGACCAGATATGGTGGAACCACACAAGTGGGCCAAGGAACTGGTAATGTATTTTAGGCTTCCTATCACATTTTACACACACAAACCAATCTCGACGACAAAGTTATGCTATCCTGTAGGTGTGGGGTTTCATATCCATGTAAAATTCAGCAGAATATGAAATCCACTTTTTACTGAATGTATGTTATACCTTGATCAAAGGAAAGAGCTTGACCGTTATAACTGAATGTATGTTATACCTTGATCAAAGAAAAGAGCTTGGCCGTTATAACTGAATGTATTTTATACATTGATCAAAGGAAAATGTTTGGCCGTTATAACTGAATGTATGTTATACCTTGATCAAAGGAAAGAGCTTGGCCGTTATAACTGAATGTATTTTATACCTTGATCAAAGGGAAAAGTTTGGCCGTTATAACTGAATGTATGTTATACCTTGATCAAAGGAAAGAGCTTTGACCGTTATAGCTGAATGTATGTTATACCTTGATCAAAGGAATGAGCTTGACCGTTATAACTGAATGTATGTTATACCTTGATCAAAGGAAAGAGTTTGACCGTTATAACTGAATGTATTTTATACCTTGATCAAAGGAATGAGCTTGTCCGTTATAACTGAATGTATGTTATACCTTGATCAAAGGAATGAGCTTGACCGTTATAACTGAATGTATGTTATACCTTGATCAAAGAAAAGAGCTTGGCCGTTATAACTGAATGTATTTTATACCTTGATCAAAGGAATGAGCCTGTCCGTTATAACTGAATGTATGTTATACCTTGATCAAAGGAATGAGCTTGACCGATATAACTGAATGTATGTTATACCTTGATCAAAGAAAAGAGCTTGGCCGTTATAACTGAATGTATTTTATACCTTGATCAAAGGAATGAGCTTGTCCGTTATAACTGAATGTATGTTATACCTTGATCAAAGTATGAGCTTGACCGTTATAACTGAATGTATGTTATACCTTGATCAAAGAAAAGAGCTTGGCCGTTATAACTGAATGTATTTTATACCTTGATCAAAGGAAAAAGTTTGGCCGTTATAACTGAATGTATGTTATACCTTGATCAAAGGAAAGAGCTTGGCCGTTATAACTGAATGTATGTTATACCTTGATCAAAGGAAAGAGCTTTGACCGTTATAGCTGAATGTATGTTATACCTTGATCAAAGGAAAGAGCTTGACCGTTATAACTGAATGTATGTTATACCTTGATCAAAGGAAAGAGCTTTGACCGTTATAACTGAATGTATGTTATATCTTGATCAAAAGAAAGAGCTTGACCGTTATAACTGAATGTATGTTATACCTTGATCAAAGGAAAGAGCTTGACCGTTATATTTCATATCATGACAACAACTTGACAAAAACATTGTTTGTCTTGTATTAACATTACATTCTTATAAAGTTAACATTTTACATGTCTATGTATTACTTTACTTTTTTCTTTTCTTTTCTTACATCATCACCACAGAGAATATGATAAACACTAGTATATTACAAATATCCAACATCAAGTGTAGATACGATTATCTGTCGAGATATATGGACTGACTGTGTACATGTATTGCAGTTAATGGGTTTTTTCTGTCAACCATCTTGTCACGTGGACATAACAAAATGTGTATATATTGTTGACCCCGGTCAGGCTGCTGGTGTTTTTTTGCACCTGCCAATGCAGGCGGTCCCTTTTCCCACCCACCCCAACCCTTTCCTGTCCTGGATGGAGGAGCCGGCCGAGGTAGGCACCTGTGCCATGGCAGCATGCGCTAAAACAGCTTGCTCTGAATGTGCACGTTAATCGCTATACCATACCATACTATATATTGTTCCTACGCCGCTGTGCAACGGGTGGAAGACCAGTTGGCCAAAGGGTTACGGTTATGGGCTGTCAAATGCCATCGAATCGGTGCAGTGGGATTGAATCCTGACAATTGACACTGTGTGTTTTTAAATACATGTGTTTATATTGTAAACTATTGTTTGTTACAGGATATGAAGCTGGAAGATTTCTGATCGCGGTCTTGTTAGATAACACGGTCTTCAGGGGAGTTACCTAAATAAGATACATTCATCACAGTCGCATTCATTTAGATGTTAAAGTTTTGAATAGAGATCGAAACAGTAAAAGTAAAAGATGAAAATAGTAAACTGCATGTAAGAGTTGGCTATTGTTTAATATCAACTCCTTTACATGTTTATTAGATGTGTCAGTTTATACATGGATTCCCTGAAGATTGTTTTGGACATCACATCAGGATATTGGTTTTGTTATTTTGAAAAGTTTTATATATAAAATAAGTGTTTATTATTTTATGTTGATGTGTTCAGCCGGATAGAGGAATTTCGTTAATTTAACATGCTATACCTATTCAGTATGTGTTTTCTTTACAATGTACACATTACCAGCAAATTTCATAGTTTACTCATTATTTAAAATGTCATAGGTATAGTCAGTTTAACTTTAAGACATTTCCCATTATAAGTTTTTTTTTTATCATATAGTTGTTCTGTAATAGGCTATACATGCAGCTAGCATTGACCTAGACAGCCACGTACAGTTGTGTTGCCGCAAACAGCATTCTCTATCGGTAACCAAACGAGCTGTAATAGAACACATACAGAAACAGAGAAAGTTAAAATAAAACACTGCATTTTGATCATTTTACATGATGAATCACATATAAAACCTGTCGGGCTTGGGTTTCTTTTCATTTGTATGTAAAGCAAACTGGAACCGAATAGGCATTTAATGAAGAGTTGTCAAAAAACTAAAACAATATAGGATCTAAATGTCTGAACACGGTAATAGTATTGTGTGTTGCCAGTTATTGGTTTTCTGTACAAACCCAAGTATTGTTAATTGGAGCGGCAGTCCTCTTTGTGGCGCTCCAAGAAGGATGTATTGTTCAGTAAATGATCGCCTCGCGAGTGGATGTCCTGCTATATACGAGGCACTAGACAGAGATACTTTGATTCAATCACTAGGTTGCCAAATATCCATTCGACTTTGCATTGTGCTGAGATACGGTTTTGATCGTGGCTAAAGGTTTTCTGGTACATATTGTGTAAAAAGCCAATACTATATTTATTTATAAGAGGATAGTGATCTTCAAAAGAATATTTTACACAGAATGGTTAGAGCTTTCTCGTTGTTTCTTCACATGGATGTTTCACTGTAGACGTTTCCAATCATAACATTCTTAAATGATTTAGTTTTATGATACGGATAGTAGATAAGAAAATGCTGTATCTTTGATCAACTGTGGAATGGTTCCAATATGGCTGTTTAACAATATACGTAGAGAATGTAGCTGGGATGTTACCATCAGACCTAATACCATTAGTTACCATGATACAGAAATATGAACTATGTTTTCATTTCATTTTTAAAATGAGAAAGAAAGGGGTTTTAAATACTAGAGCACTTAAAGGAACTTAAAAAGTGTTCATTGTAACTACGACTTGATAAAGCCGGTTATTAGGATGTTGTTTTTTACACAATGAAACTCTCAAGGGACCAATAATTGACTTTCCAAGAGTCCCAAAGACTTGACACTTGAAACCGGTAAATGTATATTAAATGTTTTATTTTTTTCAATTGCCAGGGCTGATCATGTGATAATTTTCCGATTATGTATAATACGAGTTTTAGTTAACTAATTCACTGTTCTTACCAGGGGTGGATGACAGTCGCTAATATTTAGTATCATTTTTTACCATTTACACCGAATCCTTGTGAACAAAAAAACAAAAAAACCGCAGCTATATCTGGCCCTGCTAGCACTTTGACACAGACTATTTGTAATTGATCTATTAAATAATCTATGAGATTGTAAATCATGAAAGATTCAATGTATCAGTATTAGTGCATTCTGTTTTGGGTGATGGCTTATGGGGGGTGTAGAAGATTACATATTTGATATAGGTCAATTAATAATAGTTTAAGAATACGATGTTTTATTTAATATTGTAATATATTGTGGATACCATTTGTGTTTGCCCCTAAGACTTGTATTAAAGGGACATACCCTAGTTTTTAAACACTTAGGAATATTTTTGACTATTAGAGCCGTTTTTTATAACTGAAATCATACTTTAATTAGATTTTATTGTTTAGATTATCCATTTCCGTACATTCGGTATGTTCTTGGTCATCCTGGTGTTTTTAATATCACAAAATATATTTCTCATATTTTTTAAAAACGCACGTGCGTGTGAGAAGTAACAGTTATGGAGTCGAGTTTTAATAGAGTTTTCGAGGGTATTTCACCATTTCAAAGTCACAGACTCTTGTTTCACTCAATTATAACTTTATCCAAATGTGTTACAGATTTGTAGATTAATTAAACTTAGTGTTCATTTTCATGGGTTGAAACTAGGGTCTGTCCCTTTAATAACATTATTTTTGTACATTGACATTACTACATGCACAGTATATGTTAATTTGTGTTTAGTTCTGTGTGTAGGTTTTTTTTCTAATATACATGTACATGTAGTTTAAAATGATTGATTGCAAAATATTTTATTCCTTGCAATAAAAAATGAATTTAGATTATGTGTTTGTTGAAGTAACATGGAATACAAAAATGTATACTCACTCCAAACACAATATATATGATATGCTCCTTTACTTAATATCGGCCTCGGTGGCGTCGTGGTTAGGCCATCGGTCTACCGGCTGGTAGGTAATGGGTTCAGATCCAGATACAGACTCCAAACCCTGAGTGAGTGCTCCGCAAGGCTCAATGGGTAGGTGTAAAGCACTTGCACCGACCAGTGATCCATAACTGGTTCAACAAAGGCCATGGTTTGTGCTATCCTGTCTGTGGGAAGCGCAAATAAAAGATCCCTTGCTGCTAATCGGAAAGAGTAGCCCATGTAGTGGCGACAGCGGGTTTCCTCTCAAAATCTGTGTGGTCTTTAACCATATGTCTGACGCCATATAACCGTAAATAAAATGTGTTGAGTGCGTCGTTAAATAAAACATTTCTTTCTTTCCTTTACTTAATTTAACGCCTTTTGACAACTAAAAGTACCATGTCTGATAGGCTGCAGGAGTGGTGCTTTTAAGTGGACACACCCAGTGGCTTTTCCCATTCCAACCTATATTCCATGTGTGTTATATCAAAGGCCGTGTTCAACGATATCCTATATAAAAAAGGTGTATCTAAAATATCTTTGGTTAATCCACACCTGTGACGTCATTTTCTAACTGTAAATTACTTTTTGAGAATCGCATTTGAGAACAATGCAATTGAACATGTTTGTGTGGATTCGGGGATTCGAACCCGCAACTGACTAAACTTGTACGCCGTTAACAAAGACAACGCTTTAACCCACGAGGCCACACAACTCCATCAACCAAAAAACCCTATAATTTAAGCTTTAGAAACCTAATACTAAAAAAAAAAAAAAAAAAAAAAAAAAAAAAGTGCTGTCGGAAATAGAATAAAACTGATTTTCGTCGATTATTTCTTACATAATAAACAGACAAGTAAATATTTTGTAAACATCAATTTTAAAGATAGTCTACCTAATTTAACATTTACTTGTTTGGGCTCTCATTGATGTACAAGGTGGTGTTTACTCTTCAATTTAAAAGAAACGTGTCAGTAAACAGGTGATTTGTGCACTTTATTGGAACAGACTATTATTATTATTATTTACAGATCGGTATTAAAGGTGTTATCTCAAAGTTGCATAATGACAGCTATTGCAAATATTTGTTTTTATTAAATTATGCTTTAACTTTTAAAGACTACACTTTTAAATATATACCCATAAGTGATTATAAGAAATAATTTTATCTACTAGTAAAAATACATTTTTATTGGAGAATCTTGTCACACACAGGCGCTCACATATAACTATAGGCCCCAATATAGCACCTTTACGTGATTACAAGATTGTGTATATTTCCAATGTACCTATATTTAATTTATATTCACTAAATATGCTGGTCATAATCAATAAATTATGCTGTAATTCAAAATAATCAGTTAACTTGCAGTTTTAAATAAACGTTTGTTTACGGGTAATTGAAATTGACACATATCGATCAAAATGTGTTATAGTCTGTTCCAATAAAGGTCACAAATCACCTGTTTTACTGACATTTCTTTTAATTTCAAGAGTAAACAATTTGTACACCAATGAGAGCCCAAACAAGTAATGCTAAATTAGGTAGACTATCATTAAATACATATTTACAAAACATTTATTTGTCAGTTTAATATGAAAGAAATAATTGACGAAAATCAGTTTTATTCTATTTCCGACAGTACTTTAGTGATAGTAATGTATTAAAGGGATTAAAACGAAGATTGTCGAATGCTAAATGGGAAATAACAGATTACACATTTAGCACGTGTAACACGCCTAATGTCAGCCATCCACTGCTGAGAATCTGCTGGCCGAAATGGGTTAGGTTATACCCGAAACGATCCTGTCGTTTTGGGTTATACGTTTTGTAAATATTCCTTGACATTTTTTTTTTCATTAAATAATGTAAAATATCAGCTAATTTGACAGTCACATAAAAAAATTAATAAATAATGGATTAAATTGCAGAATGCTCTCTCAAAGTGTGAATTCTCCATTACCTACTATTTAATACGTAGTACAGTAGTGACAGCAGGTTTCTTCTCTATTCTGTCAAACAACTGAAAAATTATTCATATGTTCTAGGTGCTGATTAAACAATGTGGTGGAGTGACACTCCGCTTCGTTTTTACAGTTATTTGGGTAAAATCAATTTATTTATTTTAAATCAAGAGTTAATTATATCTCGTGTTATTTCAGAATCATATATAATAGTACCTATGGCATGCTTGTGGTATAGAGAATGTGGAAAGGGAGTTCGGGGGGTGGGGGCAAATTAATCACATATAGGAGGCATAGTGGGGTTGGGTTTTGTTTTAGAAAATACTATCATATATTCCTTCTTAATTCCTCCACTGTGTAAAACCCCGGCTCTACCTTTAGGCGGGTAGGGGTGTAATTCACTGGTAGAGCGTTCATTCTCAAGTATTGTGGGTCGCCAGATTGACTCCCTACGGCGTACCCAGAGGTACAGGGAATCCCTTCTGAATCAGTCCTTAAATACAAACTATATTTGTGTATTTTACTTTTTGTTTTCATTTGCATAACAATTGATAAATAATAAACAAAATGACAAAACATTGGATACAATATGTTTTATTTCAGTGAAGTCCTACCGCGGAAGCACCCTTCACTTCATTATAACATATTGTCCGTTTTCTGGTAATTTATACACTAATACACACATATGATACAGGTATACAAAACATTAATATCACTCGCTGTGTTATAAATCTCGTGTTCAACATGAGATATTGCCATCGTTGTCTCTAACATTACTACTTTAAATACTGTTATATATTAATTTACAGTTTATTATTAATACACCTAAAATGTTCAAGTATTTAGGACTGCGAATTCACTTGGCTTTCAAAAGTGAAGAAAAGTCTTTGTTCAAAGTTTCGCCATCAGTTTTCCAAATATACTGATAATTAACACAGATACCATCGTTTGCGATAATCCGGATGCTCCTGAAAAACAATATTGTAAACTGATTATTTTAAGTTCAGTAAATAGAATTAGGTTCTATGATAAGCTGAGACGTAAAAACCAATATCTTGAACTGATTTTTTAAAGTTCAGTTAATAGAATTAAGTTATTTGATAAGCTGAGACGTAAATATAATATTATATAAACTGATTTTTTAAAGTATAGTAAATATATAAGTTCTTTGATAAGCTGAACGTGATAATATTTTTAAAGTACAGTAAATAGAATTAAGTTCTTTGATAAGCTGAGGCGTAAATATAATATTATATAAACTGATTTTTTAAAGTTTAGTAAATAGAATTAAGTTCTTTGATAAGCTGAGGCGTAAAAACAATATTATTAACCGATTATTTAAAAGTTTAGTAAATAGAATTAAGTTCTATGATAAGCTGAGACGTAAATATAATATTATAAACTGATTATTTAAAGTTCAGTAAATAGAATTAAGTTGTATACGCTGAGACGTTCATGGGTTGTTGGTGTGTGTGTTTCCTTCTGGTGCTGTTGTTGTTTTCGAAGGGGGAGGTTAAGGCAAAGGTCATACTATTTTAATCAGCTAATTTTAGTTGTCATATATATAATATTCATAATTAATGTTAAACAGTCATCTCAGGGGAACAGAGTCGTATCACCTCCCCCTTTCCCACCCACCCACCCACCCAAAAATGCATAATATTAAAGCTTAAAAGTTTCCTGGACCCATGCTTATAAAACTTTTAGAGTTCAGACTCGATCTCTAATGAGAGGCGGGACGTAACCCAGTGGTAAAGTGGTTGCTTGATGCGCGGTTGGTGTGGGATCGATCCCCGTCGGTGGGTCCATTGGGCTATTTCTTGTTCCAGCCAGTGCACCACGAATGGTATATCAAAGGCCGTGGTATATGCTTTCCTGTCTGTGGAAAAGTGCATATAAAGATCCCTTGCTGCATCACGAAAAATGTAGCGGGTTTCCTCTGTTGACTACGAGTCAGAATTACCAAATGTTTGACATCTAATAATCAATGTGCTCTAATGACGTCACACGCATACAAATTGTATGGCGTTGTCATATGGCTGTCTGTCATGACACATTTTATACTGTCTATAGTGGAAAAGACTATTTTGCTAAGTAGTGATTCCCCCCCCCCCCCCCCCGACCTCCCACACCCACACCCACCCACCAATCCCACTCTTAGTTATGAGAGGCTGGGCCCAATTTCACAAAACATCGTAAGCCTAGTTTTGCACGTAAACGTAAATCTACGACTAAACCACACTTTTTATTATTATTATAGTACAACAAAAATAGTTAGAAATACACGTATTTCATTTTCTTTACTCCTTAAAATGCTCCATCTTCTGTAATGATGTAAATTTCTTCGTGAAATAGATGCCAAACATGTGTAAATGTATGCCTGGTATAACTGTTGGTCGCAGACGAAAACTTACGATGTCTTGTGAAATAGGGGCCTGATTTTAAAAATGGCAGATTGCTTACCACCGCAGACCCCAGTGAAAATTCGTTTCACGTCGATGGTGAAGTCAGCGTTTGTGACGGCGCTGTCACAAGCCACACCCGTTGCCGTTTCAACACACGAGCCTAGGCTTGACGCCGCTCTGAAATACAGACATTATTATTTCACCTGTTTCGGCTGTGTGCGTGCGTGCGTGCGTGCCTGCGTGTGTGTGTGTGTGTGTGTGTGTGTGTGTGTGTGCCTATGTGTGTGTGTGTGTGTGCGTGCGTGCGTGCGTACGTGTGCGTGCGTGCGTACGTGCATGTGTTTAAATCTGATAGCCTAATAGTAAATTGTTTTTTGTTACATGTTCCAAGTTTTATTAGTGTAAAAATAATTATGGCTGATAGTTCACTTTTTGAAACTTTACGTACGTTTCTTCTTCTTTTATTATTATTTACTAAAACTATTTATTTGTACACGTTCTATTCGTGTTGCTGCATAGTAGCTGAAAATTGCTATGGGAAATGAGGATGGTTTCTTAAAAAAAAGATAATTTAAAAAGAAAAACAAATACGCTTTTAAAGTAACTGATTCTAGTTTTCGAATACGGACTTGCACTATTTCGCATAAAATCCATTTTGACCTATAACAAAAACCAGGATGAACAGAAACATACTTTAATACATTTAAATTTGCTGAAATTTATAGTTGTTAGAAATGTGCAATTTAGGCCTAACAGTTAATAACGTATAATAATGGTACATAACAGTTTACCATGCCTAATAACTGGCGTAACTTTAATACGTCCAACAATTTTCGGGGGGAGGGGTAGGAATAAAAGCAAAGACACAATGCTAAATTATTCGAAGCATCGCATCAGTAATTAAGATAAAATTACATAATAAATAAATAAGCTAGTCCGAATATGCCAATACATTGCAGCTGGTTAAACTGGATTGTGTCCCTTTAACTGTTAATTGTCACTGAATCGTCTGTATTCTTTCTTACCCACATCGAGTATACTCCGATGTTTTAATAGCCTTCAGGTAGGTATTTTGGCATATGCAGGTATCCGTAGAAACTGAAATAATATTAACAGCACCTGTATAATAACACATTTATTTAAAACATAAGCAACATTATCACATTTGTGGAGCCAAAACTTCAAGAATTATTATCTTCTGTTTTTTAAATCCACAATTACGTTAAAAATTTGACAGAGAGACATAGAGAGAGAGAGAGATAGACAGAGGCAAAGAGAGAGAGATACACACACACACACACACAGATGGACAGACAGATCGATTTATAGACCTAGAAACAGGCAGACAAAGAGACGATGGGTGGAAGGAGAGACAGACAAATCGATAAATAATATATTAAAGAGACAGAGCTACAAACACACACACATACACCCACAAACAAATACACAAACACACACCTACATATACCCACACAAACACAAACTACACACAAACACACACACACACACACGACATCTCCTCCTAAACTGTCATACACACACACATACGCACATACACACATACATACTTACATACAATATATAGATATTCATACATAAATACATACAACGCACACACACAGATACATACACACACACACACACACACACACGACATCTCCTAAACTGTCATACACACACACATACACACACACACACATACACACACACATCCACACACACACACACACATACATACATACATACATACATACATGCATGCATGCATGCATACACACGCACGCAAACATACACACACCAACTCAAACATACACACACCAACTCAGATAGAGTAAGAGAGAGAGACAGTTAAAACAAGTTAAAGTTTCTTTCTTTTGACACCACCACTAGATTACATTGATTTATTAATCATCGGCTATTTGATGTCAAACAGTCTAAGCGAGGAAACCCGCTACATTGTTCAAATAGTAGCAAGGGATCTTTTATATTATATGCATCATCCCACAGACAGGATGGCACATACCCCGACCTTTGATAAACAAGTCGTGGAGCATTGGCTGGAACGAAAAATAGCCCAACGATGGGAATCGACCCCAGACCGACCGCGCATCAGATATGCGCTTTACCGCCCCAGAGACAGAGAAGAGACTGAGAGAGAGAGAGAGAGAGAGAGAGAGAGAGAGAGAGAGAGAGAGAGAGAGAGAGAGAGAGAGAGAGAGACAGAGAGAGAGACAGACACAGACAGACAGACAGACAGAGAGGGACAGACAGACAGAGAGAGAGAGAGAAAAGGAGAAAGAGAGATAAAGACAGCGAGAGAAAAAAGACATCGAGAGAGAAAGAAAAAAGACATCGAGAGAGAGAGAGAGAGAGAGAGAGAGAGAGAGAGAGAGAGAGAGAGAGAGAGAGAGAGAGAGAGAGAGAGAGAGAGAGAGAGAGAATGAGAGAGAGACTAACACACAGAGTTAGAGTTAGAGAGAAAAACACAGAGAGACAGACAGACAGAAAGAAAGAAAGAAGTGTTTTATTTAACAACGCACTCAACACATTTTATTTACGGTTATATGGCGTCAGACATATGGTTAAGGACCACAGATTTTTTAGAGGAAACCCGCTGTCGCCATTACATGGGCTACTCTTCCGATTAGCAGCAAGGGATCTTTTATTTGCGCTTCCCACAGGCAGGATAGCACAAACCATGGCCTTTGTTGAACCAGTTATGGAACACTGGTCGGTGCAAGTGGTTTACACCTACCCATTGAGCCTTGCGGAGCACTCACTCAGGATTTGGAGTCGGTATCTGGATTAAAAATCCCATGCCTCGACTGAGATCCGAACCCAGTACCTACCAGCCTGTAAACCGATGGCCTGCCACGACAGACAGACAGAGAGGAGATGATGATGACGGACGATGATGATGATAATGATGACGACGGTTGTTGATGGTGATGATGATAATGGAGGTGATGATGGTGATGATAATGATGTTGATGAGAATGTCGAAGACGACTATGACGATGTTGATGGTGATGATGATGATGATGATGATGATGATGATGATGATGATGATGATAATACTTACCACAGTTGGTTCCCATTGACAAAAGGGTGTTCATGTCTGTCTCGGTGGTGATCACCATGGTGTTGACGTTGTTACACCCTGCAGCATTGGCATCGACGTCGTACGCTTGGAACAAACACTTGAGCTGATCCTTGGCAGCACTGTAATCATTTAAGAAATAAATCGACAAAAATCTACGAGTAAATTAATCATTTACATGTATAATAAAGAAATATATATCTATATAATACGCCGGAATATTTTAAAATGAAGAGACACCGAGAGACAGAGAAACGGACTGATAGAGGGAGATCTAGTAGAATATTTAACTTTAATCCACGGTATAGCAGCCAGGGGCGTAGACTGGATGTTCGGCAGTCAGACGACCCACCCTTACGCTGAGACAAACAATTGTTATAGTGCAATATTAGGCTTAAAGGGACATACCCTAGTTTCAGCCCATGAAAATGCACACTAAGTTTAGTTAATCTACAAACCTCTAACTCATTTGGATAAAGTTACAATTGAGTGAAACATGAGTCTGTGACTTTGAAATGGTGAAATAACCTCTAAAAATAGACTAAAAGTCGACTCCATAACTGTTACTTCTCAGACGCACATGCCTTTTTAAAAATATATGAGACATGCCTTTTGTGATATTAAAATCACCAGGATGACCAAAAACACTCTGAATGTGCGGAAATGGATAATCTAAACGATAAAATCTAAGTAAAGTATGATTTCAGTTATCAAAACGGCTCTAATAGTCAAAACTATGTCTTAGTGTTTAAAAACTAGGGTATGTCCCTTTAATAGTCATATATGGGTCTAGGAAAACTGTATATGTATCGGGCAGTCAGTATTTGTGTACGTAATTTATTTTAATATTCACTGTATGTATTTTATTTCAGTATTCTAGGTTACGATATTTTGTTTATTATATCGTATTTCGTGTGGACAACGCCCTAGATTGTTATCGGCGCGATAGCCAATAATATTGTTTTATTATATCACGTGATGTTTCATGTAACGTCCGTGCAGCATTCATACACGGACAACGCCATGAGGTTTTAGTAAGAAATGATGTTTTGTGTGCATGCTCATTGGTCGTCATTAGTCAGTAGGTTTTGACGGGACACGGCATTACTGACTGTGTGTTTGTGAGACTCATCGCCCACAGCGTAACTGGGCGTAGTACGAAGAATGCGAGCATCAATATTGCGATCTTCTCCAGCTGGAGCTCCAGTAGCCGAGTTTAATAAGATACCTAGCCCGAGTACTCTGACTGTAAGAGAGCTAGACGGACATTTGAGTTTAATAAGATACCTAGCCCGAGTACTCTTGACTGTAAGAGAGCTAGACGGACATTTGAGTTTAATAAGATACCTAGCCCGAGTACTCTGACTGTAAGAGAGCTAGACGGACATTTGAGTTTAATAAGATACCTAGCCCGAGTACTCTGACTGTAAGAGAGCTAGACGGACATTTGAGTTTAATAAGATACCTAGCCCGAGTACTCTTGACAGTACTCTGACTGTAAGAGAGCTAGACGGACATTTGAGTTTAATAAGATACCTAGCCCGAGTACTCTGACTGTAAGAGAGAGCTAGACGGACATTTGAGTTTAATAAGATACCTAGCCCGAGTACTCTTGACTGTAAGAGAGCTAGACGGACATTTGAGTTTAATAAGATACCTAGCCCGAGTACTCTGACTGTAAGAGAGCTAGACGGACATTTGAGTTTAATAAGATACCTAGCCCGAGTACTCTGACTGTAAGAGAGCTAGACGGACATTTGAGTTTAATAAGATACCTAGCCCGAGTACTCTTGACTGTAAGAGAGAGCTAGACGGACATTTGAGTTTAATAAGATACCTAGCCCGAGTACTCTTGACTGTAAGAGAGCTAGACGGACATTTGAGTTTAATAAGATACCTAGCCCGAGTACTCTGACTGTAAGAGAGAGCTAGACGGACATTTGAGTTTAATAAGATACCTAGCCCGAGTACTCTTGACTGTAAGAGAAAGCTAGACGGACATTTGAGTTTAATAACATACCTAGCCCGAGTACTCTGACTGTAAGAGAGCTAGACAGACATTTGAGTTTAATAAGATACCTAGCCCGAGTACTCTGACTGTAAGAGAGCTAGACGGACATTTGAGTTTAATAAGATACCTAGCCCGAGTACTCTTGACTGTAAGAGAGAGCTAGACGGACATTTGAGTTTAATAAGATACCTAGGCCGAGTACTCTTGACTGTAAGAGAGAGCTAGACGGACATTTGAGTTTAATAAGATACCTAGCCCGAGTACTCTTGGCTGTAAGAGAGAGCTAGACGGACATTTGAGTTTAATAAGATACTTAGCCCGAGTACTCTGACTGTAAGAGAGCTAGACGGACATTTGAGTTTAATAAGATACTGTAAGAGAGCTAGACGGATATTTGAGTTTAATAAGATACCTAGCCCGAGTACTCTTGACTGTAAGAGAGAGCTAGACGGACATTTGAGTTTAATAAGATACCTAGCCCGAGTACTCTGACTGTAAGAGAGAGCTAGACGGACATTTGAGTTTAATAAGATACCTAGCCCGAGTACTCTGACTGTAAGAGAGCTAGACGGACATTTGAGTTTAATAAGATACCTAGCCTGAATACTCTGGCTGTAAAAGAGCTAGACGGACATTTGGACATAAATACGCTCTCATTACAGTCAGAGACCAAGCTATGTACTTTTTTGGCAATCGCCGACCACCAAAAAGTAGTCAAAGATTTCCGCTCTAATACCACAACAATCCTATGTTTGACGTCAAATGCATTTACATCGACCATTTTGGAGATCCTTGATTAAAAAAAGTTATTAATCACTAATACACACACTACATAAAGAAACAGCACCCACATTCAGCTATGCTTCGGCAAACTCCGGACAGCAGAATTCTAAGTTCGCCGACCTATATCGTGACGTTTCGTCACATGATCGCTAAAAGATACCTAGAACAAAACTGATATCGTTGCACCCTCCGAGTTGCTTGATTTAGTTTGGGCATGGTCCTAGGGGTATTTTAGGGCCAGTAGTACTTCCAAATCGTGGTATCACTAAATAGCTACAGCGATTTGGACTAAGGTCTAACCCGGGTGTGTACAGTGTACTAACCTTGTTCTTGTTTAAATTGTAGGTGTTCAACTCGTGCTTGCAAATAGGATACTCTTGAGAATTTTTAAATGTTCAAGGGTTACTTTAAACTAAAGTGGAACTCTTTGCCAAGGTACGGCCGAGTGCGAAAAAAGAGCACTAGAGCACATTGAGGTTTTAATCATCGGCTATTGGATGTCAAACATTTCGTAATATTGAGTCAGAGCGGAAACCCGCTATATTATACGCATCATCCCACAGACAGGATAGCACATACCACGACCTTTGATATACCAGTCGTGGTGCACTGGCTGGAGCGAGAAATATCCCAATATGCCCACCGACGGGGATCGAGTCCAAATCGACAGCGCATCGAGCGAACGCTTTACCACTAGCCTACGTCCTGCCCCAGCCAAGAGCCTACGTCCTGCCCCAGCCAAGAGCCTACGTCCTGCCCCAGCCAAGAGCCTACGTCCTGCCCCAGCCAAGAGCCGGCCTTGTTAAACTCACGTGCATTTTTCCGTGTTCGTGGCCCCAACAACAGCCTTAGCGGCGTTGTATGTTTGTTCGCACGATGTACACGTCTGGATAATCTGACATCTGGCTGTCGCAGTGATTACTAAAACAAAACACACAAACAATTATAAAACGATAACTAGTAGGCGATATTTGGTGCCACAAATAAAAGCAGTGTTCACATTAAAATCACTTAAAATACACATTGTCCTTTTATAATATTGTATTGTACTTTGTGTAGAAAATTATAATTCTTGTTTAGAATATTCATATCTATGTAATTCTGGTTGTCATACTGTCTATATAGCACTGGCATAGACGCGGGGAGCACCACAACCCCATCCCCATCCCCATCTCCCAATGACATCTCTCGTTTTTAAAACATATTTTTATCCTTAGGGACGTCATAGCTAAACGGGGAGCTATGCTCCAACGTTTGAAAAGTCACTTTATTATTATTTGTAATCCATTCTGGCAATGTTATATGTTCCTGTTAACACTAACAACAAAATACTTACTTCAAGAACACAATCTTGAAACTGTATCACTGCATAGCTTTCCCGATCTATGTAGATTATCTTGCAACATAATTATAACATTTGAAAAAGTGGGACTGAACACTCATGGACAACTTGGGCGGTATTTCCCAGTATACACTATACGGTGTATCAGGAAATCACACAAGTTTCGTAAGTCGGCGTTTTACCAGAGTGTGGTTAGGATGGGGGAAACCCTACAAGTTCACTGATGAGGATCGACCCTAAGACCTTAGACGATCGCTCTACCAGTGATGAAAGTTAAAGTTAAATAGTGGGCCGATCCTGCGACGCAAGCACCTCAAGCGAGCACCCAACCGACTAAGCGAAATTCCGCTCCCACATTCATGATGAATGCGAAACAAAGCATATTTTTGTACTTTTGGTCTCCAAAACATATTACTCATCTTGGTACAGTTTGTTTTAGTGATGTATATAGACACATAGAATTTTACAAAAACAAAAACAAACAATATTGGTTATTGACTTGCCAGCACATTAGTGGATATCTAGCATGATTAATGTCACTATTGGTTAAGAAAACAGAAAAGCAAAGCAACTTTGCTACTCCTACTTTTTAAGAATATATAGCCTACAAAGTTCCTATAGACTTATTTTCTGAGTAGGTAAAACGGACAATTTTAAACTAATTAAGTCCTTTTTATATATTTCTGTGGCGATAACTGCCCTAATGCACCCCTGCATCTAGATACTCGCTTATTTAAGTTGTTTGCCAAAGGTATGAGCACAAAACTAAATGTTTGACTTACCTGCAACCAGCACCAACTCTAAGACGAAGTTCATGGCTAAAGAGACCTTCAGACAGAACAAGTCTTGTCTCCCACATTCTTTTATACACCCTGGTTGCCATTAATCTAGTTAACCAAATGTCGCCTGTTTACTCTTGCTGATGATAACGATATGTGAGGTGTCCATTGTTTGTTCTACTGACGATACGTTCCAACCATAAACTCATAAATGTACTGAATGTTGACAAATCTATTCATGAATTTCGCTTTATGCTCATTTTGACAGTTTTAGCGTTTTCGGTCATTTGTGACGGTGAGTCTTAGAAACTGGGTACATGATATTCATCTCACAATCCACCAAATCCGACCCATCTATATGTTTGTTCACCTTTCCAACTTTTCATTCGTCTATCTCTCAGTAATCTCTATTTTGTATTTGGATGCAGCTAACTCGATTGTGTGGTTGCAACTCTATGTTATTTCACTCACTCTCGCTCAATAAATCAATCGGTCATTATTCTCAGTAACTGAAATATCCGAAATACATACATCTGTTCTCCCCTATCTGCCCCTTCCCCCTCGGCCTCTCTCTCTCTCTCTCTCTCTCTCTCTCTCTCTCTCTCTCTCTCTCTCTCTCTCTCTCTCTCTCTCTCTCTGTGTCTCTCGCTCTCTCTTTCTCTCTCTCTAACTCTGTCTGTCTGTCCATCTATCCATCCATCCATCCATCCATCTACCTTCCGATCTATCTATCTATCGATCGATCTATCTCTGTCTGTCTATGTCTCTCTCTGCCTGCCTGCCTGCCTGCCTGCCTGCCTGCCTGCCTGCCTGCCTGCCTGCCTGCCTGCCTCTCTCTCTCTCTCTCTCTCTCTCTCTCTCTCTCTCTCTCTCTCTCTCTCTCTCTCTCTCTCTCTCTGCCTGCCTGCCTGCCTGCCTGCCTGTCTGTCTCGCTCTCTCTCTCTCTCTCTCTCTCTCTCTCTCTCTCTCTCTCTCTCTCTCTCTCTCTCTCTCTCTCTCTCTCTCTCTTTCTCACACACACACACACACTGTATTATTATGGATATTAATTGCAAAGAAACACTTGAAATCAGCACGTAAAGTGGTACACCAGTTTTTACTACTTCAACGCCCATCTCTTAATTAAACATTGTCTACGTCAGTTAGTACGGGTATGTTTACTTTGTCTTCTTTGATGCGCATTTTATGGTCGACGTTGACGCCCAAAATAAAATGTTCATACTTCTCAGAACATGTTTGCAAATAATGACATTTCCAGGGCAAATCTTTCTCAAACGTTGTACATGTGTCAGCATGTTGCTACTAATTTGTGATTTGGTGGTGTGTGTGTATGGGGAGGGGGCAGAGAGAGAGAGAGAGAGAGAGAGAGAGAGAGAGAGAGAGAGAGAGAGAGAGAGAGAGAGAGAGAGAGAGAGAGAGAGAGAGAGAGAGAGAGAGAGAGAGATAGCACTAGGCCACTGTACCACCCTCTTTCACTAGACTAACCAATATAGTGTAGTAGACTTGTGACATATAGTTGTATAATAGCGGGAAATGTGCTACTAACATGTCACTTTAATAACAAACACTAACCTCAGATAGCTGAGGTCTGTGCTCACGATAGCGTGCTTGAAACTTGTTCAAGTAAAAAACATTTTTTTAAATAAATGGAAAGAATAGAAATAATTATAGAGGAACTACACTTAATAGTCAATGGCATAGGAAACAGGGGGTGGGGGGCAAGGTACCACACACACACTTTGTAGCAGCAGCTATGGTTTATATATTGTTTTACATGTATTTATATTTATGTGTGTCTCCCCCCCCCCCCCCCTCACACACACACGCTTTTTAGTACCTTTCTATGCAGTTTTAAATGGGTTGTTGATATGGTCAGATGAAATGGTTTAAAACCTGGCTATGAAACTACTGAAGCGGGAGGTGGGGGGGGGGGGGGGGGAGGTACCACACACACACTTTGTAACAGCAGCGATGGTTTATATTTTTTTTTTACATGTATTTATATTTATGTGTGCGCCCCCCCCCCCCCCCCCATACACACAAATAAACTGACGATCAAAAGAAAGTATACCAAATTGACCACAAAGAACATAGCGTGTATGTCCACCATGTGCAAGTATGCAAGCATGGACCCGACGTCGGACAGAGTTTGTTAAGCGCCTAATGACGACATCAGGTATTGCCCTTCACTCCTTCCTCAGTGCCTGTACCAACTGATCCCTGTTCATTGGAAGGTTAGGACGACGTCGAATTCGCTGGCCAAGATGATCCCACAAATGTTCTATCGGTGACAGGTCAGGTGAACAGGCTGGCCATGTCAAAACATTGACGTTGTTTGCGGCGAAGAACTGTTGCACCACCCGAGCTGTGTGAGGTCTGGCCTTGTCCTGTTGAAACAAGAGTCTAGGATGGTGTTGCAAGAACGGTAACAGGACGGGACGTAAAATCTGGTTGATGTAACGGTGTGCGTTAAGATTTCCGTCAATGACAAGGTCTGTCCGCTGTTGGCCACAGATCCACCACCAAACGGTTCAGTCTCCTGAACACAGCACGGAGCTGTTCTCTCTCCTGCACGTCGGTATATCCGAGTCCTGCCATCAGCTCTGAATAACTGGAACCTGCTCTCATCAGAAAAAGAGTACACGTTGCCAGTTCCGATGTTGCCAACGTTGAAACTGACGTGCCCAGCGTAAACGTCTAAGTCGATGTTGCCTAGTCAATGTCATCCCTCTGAATGGTCGATAGGCCCTGATACCATGCTGTCGTAGTCGATGACGTACAGTGTGACGGCTGATGACATGTCCAAGGCCAGTCGTTGTAGATGACGTACTGAGGAATCTGTTACGTAAGTGTAAGATGCGGAGATGGCGGTCCTCGTTGGCTGTTGTGATGCGGGGTCTTCCACTTCGTGGTCTGTCTGCAGTCCTGCCAGTCACCCTGTAACAACCTGGTGATCGTCAATTTTGTGCAATTCAGGATTCTTGCCACATGGGCATATCTCGCACCCACCTGCACCATACCAATAGCTCTCTCTCTCTCCCCCTCCCCCCCACCCTCCCCTTTGACAATACGGTTGGGCTGATGCAAGGTGAAGCACTATCACCCTCCTTGTTTTTTTTAAGAATGAGATAATCGGAGATTTTGTTTAGATATATATTCACATTTCGTTGGTGTATGTGTGTGTGTGTGTGTATGTGTGTGTGTGTGTGGTCAATGTAGCTTACTATATTCTGTATTTTTATCCGAGACAATTAATTGTATAAGATGTGAAAACGAGCTTCCGTTTCATATGTTTATTTTCCGAATGAAATAATTTACAGGTCCGAGTGACAATGAACATTATTTCGCGAGGGACAGAAACTTGAAACAAAATGGTATTGAATTTAGCATCCTATTTGTTACCCCTTAATAAAATTAAATTTATATCTTTGAAAACAACAATGGAAAAAAGAAGATATTTTAAAACATGTGAGCAAAGTTAGATGATGTCAAAAGATACATCACTTGTATTCTGAAATATAGGAAAATAACGTTAATTTGTTAAGACACCATATAGCCATAATTTAAAATGCGTTGAGGTGTTCTCAAACAAATACTCCATTCCTTGCAATTTCACCATATTAGGTTGTCCCAAGAATACCCATAAGAAAATATTACTGTCCAGTGAGCCCACCAGGGTACATGTTGTTACTGCACGATGTGTCTGGACTAAGGGTGCCCACCAGGGTACATGTTGTTACTGCACGATGTGTCTGGACTAAGGGTACCCACCAGGGTACATGTTGTCACTGCACGATGTGTCTGGACTAAGGGTGCCCCACCAGGGTACATGTTGTCACTGCACGCTGTGTCTGGTCCAAGGGTGCCCACCAGGGTACATGTTGTCACTGCACGATGTGTCTGGTCCAAGGGTGCCCACCAGGGTACATGTTGTCACTGCACGATGTGTCTAGTCTAAGGGTGCCCACCAGGGTACATGTTGTCACTGCACGATGTGTCTGGTCTAAGGGTGCCCACCAGGGTACATGTTGTCACTGCACGATGTGTCTGGTCTAAGGGTGCCCACCAGGGTACATGTTGTCACTGCACGATGTGTCTGGTCTAAGGGTGCCCACCAGGGTACATGTTGTCACTGCACGATGTGTCTGGTCTAAGGGTGCCCACCAGGGTACATGTTGTCACTGCACGATGTGTCTGGTCTAAGGGTGCCCACCAGGGTACATGTTGTCACTGCACGATGTGTCTGGTCTAAGGGTGCCCACCAGGGTACATGTTGTCACTGCACGATGTGTCTGGTCCAAGGGTGCCCCACCAGGGTACATGTTGTCACTGCACGATGTGTCTGGTCCAAGGGTGCCCACCAGGGTACATGTTGTCACTGCACGATGTGTCTGGTCCAAGGGTGCCCACCAGGGTACATGTTGTCACTGCACGATGTGTCTGGTCCAAGGGTGCCCACCAGGGTACATGTTGTCACTGCACGATGTGTCTGGTCTAAGGGTGCCCACCAGGGTACATGTTGTCACTGCACGATGTGTCTGGTCCAAGGGTGCCCACCAGGGTACATGTTGTCACTGCACGATGTGTCTGGTCCAAGGGTGCCCACCAGGGTACATGTTGTCACTGCACGATGTGTCTGGTACATGTTGTAACTGCACGGTGCTGGTCTAAGGGTGCCCACCAGGGTACATGTTGTCACTGCACGATGTGTCTGGTCCAAGGGTGCCCACCAGGGTACATGTTGTCACTGCACGATGTGTCTGGTCCAAGGGTGCCCACCAGGGTACATGTTGTCACTGCACGATGTGTCTGGTCCAAGGGTGCCCACCAGGGTACATGTTGTCACTGCACGATGTGTCTGGTCCAAGGGTGTCCAAGGGTGCCCACCAGGGTACATGTTGTCACTGCACGATGTGTCTGGTCCAAGGGTGCCCACCAGGGTACATGTTGTCACTGCACGATGTGTCTGGTCCAAGGGTGCCCACCAGGGTACATGTTGTCACTGCACGATGTGTACATGTTGTCACTGCACGATGTGTCTGGTCTAAGGGTGCCCACCAGGGTACATGTTGTCACTGCACGATGTGTCTGGTCCAAGGGTGCCCACCAGGGTACATGTTGTCACTGCACGATGTGTCTGGTCCAAGGGTGCCCCACCAGGGTACATGTTGTCACTGCACGATGTGTCTGGTCAGGGTGCCCACCAGGTACATGTTGTCACTGCACGATGTGTCTGGTCTAAGGGTGCCCACCAGGGTACATGTTGTCTGGACTGCAACACTGCACGATGTGTGCACTGGTCTAAGGGTGCCCACCAGGGTACATGTGCACGATGTGTCTGGTCCAAGGGTGCCCACCAGGGTACATGTTGTCACTGCACGATGTGTCTGGTCCAAGGGTGCCCCACCAGGGTACATGTTGTCACTGCACGATGTGTCTGGTCCAAGGGTGCCCCACCAGGGTACATGTTGTCACTGCACGCTGTGTCTGGTCTAAGGGTGCCCACCAGGGTACATGTTGTCAACACTGCACGATGTGCCTGGTCTAAGGGTGCCCACCAGGGTACATGTTGTGAACACTGCACGATGTGCCTGGTCTAAGGGTGCCCACCAGGGTACATGTTGTGCCCACCAGGGTAACACTGCACGATGTGTCTGGTCTAAGGGTGCCCACCAGGGTACATGTTGTCACTGCACGATGTGCCTGGTCTAAGGGTGCCCACCAGGGTACATGTTGTCAACACTGCACGATGTGCCTGGTCTAAGGGTGCCCACCAGGGTACATGTTGTCAACACTGCACGATGTGTCTGGTCTAAGGGTGCCCACCAGGGTACATGTTGTCAACACTGCACGACGTGTCTGGTCTAAGGGTGCCCACCAGGGTACATGTTGTCAACATGTTGTCAACACTGCACGATGTGCCTGGTCTAAGGGTGCCCACGGTACATGTGTCAACACTGCACGATGGTCTAAGGGTGCCCACCAGGGTACATGTTGTGCCCACCAGGGTACATGTTGTCAACACTGCACGGTGTGTTTGGTCTAAGGGTGCCCACCAGGGTACATGTCAACATTGCACGCTTTGTCTGGTCCAAGGGTGCCCACCAGGGTACATGTTGTCAATACTGCACGGTGTGTTTGGTCTAAGGGTGCCCACCAGGGTACATGTTGTCACTGCACGACGTGTCTGGTCTAAGGGTGCCCACCAGGGTACATGTTGTCACTGCACGATGTGTCTGGTCCAAGGGTGCCCACCAGGGTACATGTTGTCACTGCACGACGTGTCTGGTCCAAGGGTGCCCACCAGGGTACATGTTGTCACTGCACGATGTGTCTGGACTAAGGGTGCCCACCAGGGTACATGTTGTCACTGCACGATGTGTCTGGACTAAGGGTGCCCCACCAGGGTACATGTTGTCACTGCACGATGTGTCTGGACTAAGGGTGCCCCACCAGGGTACATGTTGTCACTGCACGATGTGTCTGGACTAAGGGTGCCCCACCAGGGTACATGTTGTCACTGCACGATGTGTCTGGTCTAAGGGTGCCCCACCAGGGTACATGTTGTCACTGCACGATGTGTCTGGTCTAAGGGTGCCCACCACGGTACATGTTGTCACTGCACGATGTGTCTGGTCTAAGGGTGCCCACCAGGGTACATGTTGTCACTGCACGATGTGTCTGGACTAAGGGTGCCCCACCAGGGTACATGTTGTCACTGCACGCTGTGTCTGGTCCAAGGGTGCCCACCAGGGTACATGTTGTCACTGCACGATGTGTCTGGACTAAGGGTGCCCCACCAGGGTACATGTTGTCACTGCACGCTGTGTCTGGTCCAAGGGTGCCCACCAGGGTACATGTTGTCACTGCACGACGTGTCTGGTCCAAGGGTGCCCCACCAGGGTACATGTTGTCACTGCACGCTGTGTCTGGTCTAAGGGTGCCCCACCAGGGTACATGTTGTCACTGCACGATGTGTCTGGACTAAGGGTGCCCCACCAGGGTACATGTTGTCACTGCACGCTGTGTCTGGTCCAAGGGTGCCCACCAGGGTACATGTTGTCACTGCACGATGTGTCTGGTCCAAGGGTGCCCCACCAGGGTACATGTTGTCACTGCACGCTGTGTCTGGTCTAAGGGTGCCCCACCAGGGTACATGTTGTCACTGCACGCTGTGTCTGGTCCAAGGGTGCCCACCAGGGTACATGTTGTCACTGCACGCTGTGTCTGGTCCAAGGGTGCCCACCAGGGTACGTGTTGTCACTGCACGACGTGTCTGGTCTAAGGGTGCCCACCAGGGTACATGTTGTCACTGCACGATGTGTCTAGTCTAAGGGTGCCCACCAGGGTACATGTTGTGAACACTGCACGATGTGTCTAGTCTAAGGGTGCTCTCCAGGGTACATGTTGTCAACACTGCACGATATGTCTGGTCTAAGGGTGCCCACCAGGGTAGGACGTCCTCTTAGCCATCCAAATGGACTCAGATATTATACTAGGGGAAAATGTCATTTTATTTTGTTCCCAGTTTGCATGGCGAGATGCACCATTCACAATATCTTTCGCGAGCTAAAGCCGAGACTAAATACATTCAGTGAGAATAATGAGAAATTATCCTCATACTTGCAACAAATACACATTCTCAGACGAGTATTTGAATTATTAAACAAAAAGCTTTCCAATGACTTGTAATTTAAAGAACACAATTTACCAGCAACACGTGCATCGTCTCGTTTGTGCTGGTACTTCTACAAACCCTGTCAAATCCATTATATGCATTAATACCAGTACCAATGTTCGACAAATCCACTAGTCCTCAATCCCGCCTAGTGAAACTCTGGTCTGGGCTAGTGAAAATTATCAACTGTATTACTATAATACGTGGTGCACTAGCCAAAGCTTTTGTGAGGGCTAGTGACTTTCTCAAACATTTGTCAAACACGGTCAGTACAACAATTCTTGAAAAGACTGACTAAATTTCAAAATGTGTTAATCAAGTCTTGTTTGCAAATAAAATGACATAATTACTAAAGCAATAAATAAATAAATAAATAAAGACATGTTTTTATTTGATTTATTTTTATTCCAATTCTATGATCTACACACGCACATATTGTTCACATTGACATGAGGGCACGATAAACTACGGCACAATAAAACACACGGTCATCACGACACAGCAAAGCTGCCGGGCTGCCAATTTCTGCTGACCTTGTCAAATGATATGTACATGTTCAGTAAGTAGGCCTGACACGATAAAGCCAATAAACAAACAAAATAACAAAAATAATAAACAGTAACTGAAGAGCTTTAGATAAAAAGCAATTGAAATTGAGGTAGAACAAAAAGAAGCAATACAAGGCAGTGAGATGTCTAAACTTCACTGATCTGTCATTAAGTTCTGCTTTCTTAATGAGCTAAATAATAATGAGCTGGGGTAGTTTTATAAAATCTAATTATGATTACTCAAAACATTACCAGGACTCAATATTGGATTTCTTATAACACAGTAAAATTGTTCGGGTTTGCTTTTATAGGTTCCTATGGTGTTGTTGATAATGTCAACTACATGATGTAATGCGATTATTTGCATTTAGAAGACTACATGTATGTGATTATCTGACTTCAGATAAATTCATTAGTATTTTTGTTTTAACAATGACAGTTATATGACTGTAGCTTCCTGTGTTTATACATGTATTTTATCTTGAACTGTTCATAATAGTATCAAGTGCTTTTAATGTTAAACAAAAATTATACCAATAATAGAAATAAACTGCACAACAAAAAACTTTTACCATGGCACAACTTTTAACAGATTACATCTAGACAACAGTATGGCAAGTTCTTCATGTAAGGGTATTTGAAATTAAATTAGTAAAATGCATACCGATATGCATGTCATGCTTTTCCAAAATACGAGTTAAACATAAATGCATGTTTGTCAATATGGCCTCTCAAACAAACAAAAGTGATATGCAAAGTTGTTATATTTTCTGAAGCTTACATGAAGTTCTTGCCAACAGGACAGATTTGGACTCATAAATATTGATGGAAGACCGCAATGAACATGTACTAATTTGCATCTTTATATATTAAAGGAAATTTACAATCAATTTAATGCTTGCAGATAAATCCACTTAAATCAAAGTCATCAATGACCATTGTTCATTATAATCATTTTAATAAAACAAACAATATGAAAATACACCTTAAATCAAACTACATCATGTTTCGAATCATTTTAGTTATATGTTTTGTAAAGTGTGTAACTTGCCTCAGCTTTATTTTATTTAATATTCGATATTATTATTTTCAAGTTTCAACAGTGTGCAAATATTCTTGGGCTCGAGCCCTTTGGAAGCTCAAATATCAGCAGACAGTTAATGCATACAGGGTTTATCATTTACTGAGGAATAAAATATATCTCGATAAATGTAAGACAAGTTTTTCACAAACACCGGTAAAATTAAACACACATTACTAACAGATGACACAATTTAACAATTTCACAACATACTCATTCAGTCACTTTTTCTTTTCGATTAGGTTTTCTTAAAAGATATAAATTTCAGAGGTGATTTCAATTTTTGTTGGTGAAGCTAAAACTAAATGAACGGCATCGTTTCCATTTAGTTGAGAAGTAGTAATTAGCACACGCATGCACACTGATCTATTAATAAAGCAGTTGTTAAAGCACGTACTACTGAAATTCAGTCCATATCACCGGACACAAAAATACGAATAATATATATATATATAACAAAATATAAAACAAACCTTTAATAAATGTTGTAAAACAAAGCAAAATGGGAAAATAAAAATCCACTACATACAAGATGGAATGGTTTACTTTGACCACTATACACATGAAGAAAACCGGTTTATTCGGGACACTATAACCTGACAATTGCAACAGTTTTGGCTTTTTTTTGTCATTGATATTGTATGGATTAGGATCTAAGATGTGCTGGTTAAAACAGGCACACAGTCTACTTAGTGGGATGCTATTCAGTCTCAAATGTTGACAAAGAGTACAAACCTGATCAGGTTCGAGCATTCGACATGGGTTTTGGTTATCAACGTTTCTTTCACAAGGTGTCTATTACAATAAATGAAAGCAATGGTGGTTTTTTTTAAATGTCCCCATTTGGGATTTTAAAGAATTTTATTTCACTGTTTTGATTTTAATGTAATGAATGAATGAACGTTTAACGACACTCAGGCACGACATAAGTGATAAAGATGCATTAGACACACAAACTGCATTGGGAAAAAACCCCATAATGTTTAGGGTTCTTTTAACTAGATAGATACAAAGAATGTCAGGATGTCTATTTTAATATATTTCAGCTTAACATTTGAAACATTTGGAGACTCTTATGATATAAAAAATACCTTTGCCTTTGGAGTAATAAATATTTACATTATACCAACAGAATACTTTCATATGTACTAGAAAATGTCATGTTGTTGATGATAAATGTTCATGTGGCATAACCAATTTATAAAAAGACAGGGATAAGAAAATATGTAGCAATGTTTAGTGGGGTAAATTACTGATCTACTAATCCAGGTGAACCAGTTTCATCATTTCTTCAGTAACATAAAAACATAAACAAAAATAACATTAAAGTTGCAAAAATGGAATGCACATGTTTAAATGACTGGTCAACATACAGAAATACATACAAAAAGTGATTGGCTAAAACATGTGCTTGTAAATGTAAGTACTGGTACTGGTACATGTTCATACATGACACAAAAACAGAAAAATACTGAAACAAATTGAAGCACTTGGCAAATACTACTGTCTAAATGAGAAAAATAACCTATCAACAACAACACACTATATACAGACTTCATTAAAAGTGGGGGAAAGAGAAAAACAAACATACTGTAAAATAATTACAACAATGTATTTGTAACACAAGCATACAGAGGACATCCAATCAACCAGGCAGGAAGACATTAGTTGACAACAATTTACAGAACGTCAATGTCTTTGGTCTAAAAATGATTATTGTTTTGACAAAAAAAAAAATTATTGGTGCAGCAGTAATTATTTGTAAATCTATACAATAGCAAAAAGGAAAAATTGGTATAAAAAATTGTGTTTCTGATGTACAAATAAACACATAAAATTATGAAATGTGTTAAATGTTTTGCTTTTTAGCAGTACATGTAAATAATATAATGAACATTTCTTAATTTATTGCAACCCGAAAAAGGAATTCAAATGTACAAATATTGATTTGTGTAGGTAGTATATGTGATGTATAGTTCAGCACTTTATGAACAAAACATGTTTTCTTTTTAATAAAACACAAGCAAAATAAACAAGTTGGATATATGATAAACTTGATAAATAGTAATACTCAACGGTATTATACTAACAAAACAAAACAGTGTAACAAAGAGACCAATTACAATGCACTTTTCATTTCTTCATTTACTGAGCTCAAGTTGGTCATTTTCCTTCTCGTTTTGAGATCACCCTTCTAACAAACCAGTTCATTTTCCATCAATATACACTTGTAATTGGCAACAAATGACTTTTAAAAAGTCTTTTCCCAGTTGAAATCCTTAACTGATTGAAAAAAAAACCCCATCTGAATGATCAGTTTAATATAAAAAAAATATGTTTCTTTTTTATGCCATTACTACAACAAATTCAAAAATATCTGAAGGTTATCAACAGCCAAGCAACTGCTACGTTTAGACATAAAGGGACTTTGGCTTGTATTTGTTACTTTCAGTCCAAACATATGTGAAACTGTACATTACTAATGAATTATATTTAGAAAACAATAATAATCTTGGGAACTTGGCCAATGGAATGAGCCAGAACTACCAGATGTAATCATTTCCAAATCAAGAAATAAATATAAGAGACACTGTGATTGGTTCAATAATTCAGACACACTTTGTATATAGGTCACACAAACATACCAGACACATCATACAGGTACAGTCAATAAATTCACATGACAAAACACACAGTGACAAAACACACAAACAATTCTGAGATTCATATAAGAAATGCACCTTTGGAATGAACTTCGGTGGAGGTTTACATAACAACATACATTAAAGCACTCATTAGTCATACAATCATATTTTCTAATTAACAAAACAAAAATGCAGCAGTTACATTCAACAGACTAACTGTTAAGAGAGACCTTCAAAAGATATATTAAGTTTATTCATACCATTATTGCCATTTGATCCACAATATTTTGTTTGAATTTTAAAACAAAATTTTATTTGGACACCAACAGGTACAAATATTTTGAATTTCTTTAAATCAATTAAGAGTCCTGTGGAGAAAAATGGTCTATTCAGCATTGGACTATTGTGTACATTGATATCATTTGTATTCTAGTGTTTCATAACCAACACATTAAAAAAAACCCCAGTCTTTTGTATTCTAGTATTTTGATAATCAACATATTACAAAACCAGTCTATGTATTCCAGTATTTTGATTAAATCAATGTATTACAAAACATAGAAGATTTGTACTACTAAAATATTCAGGGTCACAATGTCAAGAACACTGAACAGTTACAAGACTATACAAAGAGAGGCCTGGTAACAGCAGCCATTTTGATATTAGGACTTTTCCATTGCTTTGTATTATTAGATAGACGTTTTCTGCAAGTGGAAGCATTATCTTTAGAATTATTGCTCAACTGTACATAAAACCCTAGGGTGCTCTACATCACTAACCATCCAATAAACAACACGTCAATTTACTAAGTGAAATGGACGATGGACTGTAATCTTAAACCTAACACATGCTTTGTCAAAACATCTTGGGCTTCAGAAGCCATTTGTTAATCAGGTCTAGTTATTGCCTTAAAATGTTTTACAATTTCTCATTTATTTTAACCTGTTTAGACACGTGGGTGGTTATTGCAATATACAAATTACAAATGGAAAAACAAGATATTCATTATTAAAAATATATATACTGTATAAGTAAAACGATTAGCAAATAGTATTTTGAATGTTTCTTTTTTTATAGGAGATGAGATGATATAAAAGTAAATTTCTTTTATTTAATGACGCTACTAGAGCACATTGATTTTTTATCTTATCATCGGCTATTGGACGTCAAACATATGGTGAGATGATGTATGTTTGATTCTATTTGTTACTTCCAGCAGCAGGTACCTTTAGTATGAGTTAATGGTTTGGTTTGGGGAAATGTAAAAACTGAGAAAAATTATTGCATGTTTCAACTTCATACACATTAATATAACCCTAAAAACACAAAACATATCAATAACGAGGACTAGAGTGGCAACTGAACACAATGGCATGGTACATGGATAATTGCACAAATGAAGATTAATTTGTAGTTTAAAAAATAGGCAGTTTACATTTGGTTTTCAAATTGAAATTATAAGAAAATCGAAAACCAAACAAAAATTCCTGGCAGTGTGTTGGTTTTTATAAAGCTAGCTGGTGGGATATAATGTTGTACAACCAAAGAAATATTGTTCTGAAGTAAAAATATTTGATCAACAAAATATATATATATAAAAAATAAATAAAATATGGATTCTTGTGGCTTATGAAAATGAATAACGGGCTGCATTGGTGGGTATGTATTCAAACAGTGAACCATCTCAACACGATATACAGGTATGCATGTATGAAACCGAGAATAGAATATTTTAACTTTAATGCAATCAAAACATTTACAAATTCCATAATATGCATTTAGTTTAATACAATCTTTGTCAAGCCCTGACATGTGGAAAACATATTTTATACAGACAAAGACATGTTAATGACACAGAATTCTGACTTTTCTGTTTTATGCAGAAATTGTAAACTGGATAATACCTACGTGCCACGTGTGTATGTGTAAAGATACAAGTCTGGATATATAACCATTATGAGATACCCATTTTATGAGTTGCAACATGTGTCCTACATGAATACATACCACAGCCAACTGCAATAACAAACAATGGAAATGAAAAAATGCTTTTCTACAGTTATTTGGCTAAGACACTAAATGTACTGGAGTAAATATGTTTGATTATGTATGTTCTAAAATTGCGACCTTCTTGGCATTTTAACTGGCCTCTTGTGCTTTGTTAATAGTGTTATAACACCCAAAACATGGATGTCTTCAACACAAGATTCTTTTCCTTATGACTAAAAATGTTTCCATATTCTTACGTTTGGCATGATAAATGAGAAACTTGTATATGACATAGAATACACTACAAATATTACAAAATGGTTTATGGCATTTCCTTCTATGGATTCAAAATAGGCACAAAATATCATAAAATGGACACAATAAAGAACAGTAATATAAAAAAATATTATTACATAAGAAAAATAATATTGGTGTGACCATGGCAGACTAGTTATTAATGTTAAATGCTATCCGATTGGTGGGTTGAAAAGTAGACTGAACTTCTTAAGTACACATCAAGAACATACAACAAACTTTGGCAACTAGGTGTGACCTGCAATGCACAACACGGAACTATGGAAATGATGACACACATGATCAATCTTCAAGATAAACTCATCTAAAATGGACAATTCATAAATATATATATATAAGCACATGAAACATATCATAATATATATATATATATATTTTCTCATAAATGTAGTAATTTGTAGTATACTTCGACACCATATAAAGGCGTGTAGGGCGACTCACAACCGGTTATTAGAAGCCTACATGTATGGTTTGTGTGTGGTTCTTTCTCTTCTGTAATTTTGTTCACTTAATTTGGAAATGACGGAAGACATTATCAAGAAGTGTATATACAAAGTTAAATCATGACAACCACAGAAGAAAAAAAATTGGATGATTATAAAAATATAATTAGCTTTGCTAGCAGTTTATTATCAAATGCTAAAGTTCAAATTTGCTATAATCAGCTGCACATTAGAACAATTTATTGCTTCCACATAGGACTTTGTTCAAATATTAAAATATTCAAGGTCACAAGATAAAGAACACCAAACAGGCACGAGACTATACTGAGAAGCTATTAAAGGACTGGTGACGGTGGCCATTTGTAGACTGAGATTGTCCCATTGCTAGCACTCGAAGGAAAACAAGTCATTCTTACATGATGGATGCATTCTATCAAATCTTGGCTTTTCTAAGCTAGTATTAGTAATGGCAGTCCTCCTAAAAGTGGTGCAGGAGGAAATAAATATCCTGTTATGGATCTCCTAAGGGTAGCACCTGATAGTGGATCATGGAAGCAAAGATGGCTTTGCTTAAAATATTCTTTGGACTCGACTTTGTGCTGAGATCATGGAATACGGTTTTGTCATTCAGATTCATTCCACACTCCCCCTTCTCCCTTCTCTCTATGTTCTAAACCACAGACTACAACTAGTTATGGAATATATTGTTTTGCCACCAATATAGGTCCAAAAACTGTGCACCAAATCAAATGGTCTTAAATCAACTATAAGTAAATGGTTTTATGGGAATACCATAAATGTGAAAACTATCTCAATGTTTATGAATGACAAACAAACTAATGTTTTATTTGATATTTCCTTCAACATTACTAAATATATACTTTGTGCAATACATGCAGAGAAACCTTTTCAGTGAGTATATTAGTGTATGTCGCTAATAACATGCTTGCAATAACAGATTTTCCATCTGACTTTGTTTTAAAATAATGTTAGATATTATCAAACAAATTTAAATAGATGTATCAATATGTGTTTTTACAACAATGAAACAAAGATTAGTTTGTGTAAGGTTACTGGTAATATTAGTGGACAAACCGTATCTTCCGAATAAACCATTAACTAGCATTCCCCCTTTTCCCCTCAATTATTTAATGATTAACTCAGTCTACTTTACCGTTAAGTAATATATTGCAACCCTCTACAAACACAAACTGTGATGAACTTGTCTGCCAGTGACGAGTGAGAGCTAGCCCAATACTTGAGATGGAACAATCCCAATCGGAAACGACTCCCTCCCAGCCCCTTGCTACCATGAGTACTACACCTAGATTCACATGACGGCATGCACGGGTTCAATGTTCAATATAGATAACTGGGTTCACTGGCACAGTGTTACTCACAACCATGTACGTAATCAATATAGAACTCTGTTATTGGGCACAATGGAAGCAGCACCCAGGATCCTGGCTACCGTTTGCAGTCAACACGCACATATCACAGACCTTATTCCTCCATCACAACCAATCAAACAGGTGTGAAGCATACCCATGTGAAATGTCTTCTACTTATTCCATTATAATTACAGAGTTAACAACTCACTGAAATATTGGCAAAGTTTCATATGTTAAAAATAATAGATCTAACAGAATTAAAATGAAGGATATTTATGAGACATAAATATTTACTCCCCCCACCATATGGAAAGAAATGTGATGTGTAATTTATATATTGCAAGGATAATTTCTCGCACACATATTAACTGAATAAACAAATTCTTATACAAATAATTTAGGATATAATTGATCTGTATTGACTTTTATTTGTAATATCAAAAATGGATCCTAAGCCAATATAACAGAAATAAATTGTTCAAAAGACACTTTCTCACTGGTAAAGTTCTTACATTAGATTGGTACCTTGTCAGCAAATATATAATCAAGGATTTAGACACTTACGTCTTTCACAATCTTGGCCCAGATTTTCCAAGCTATGTTAGCACTACGATATCATAAAACCATTGTAGGCTGTGGCATGTGACGTCATAGCTTATGACAGTTTTACAACATCGTAGTACTAAGATAGCTTTGAAAATGTGTATCCAGGATTTGTACTGTTATTACTGCAGAGAAACATACAGGTGAAATGTTCTTGTTGACTGGAAGCGGCACCCAGTCTCCTGTGCAGGATAGGACTTGGTCATAAAAGTGTTGTTCCAACATCAGTGAATAACATATGTAAATAATTTATAATGTCAAAACCATCAGCACCACCTGGATGGTGCGCACAAGGTAGATGGAATGCTCAAAGCATCAACAATGAAAAATAAGGAATGCTCATTTAGTTATTTAACATGATGATGAAATGACGTGACATAAATTAAAATGGACATGCGTGATCAAGTAACAACGACTTCATCTATTTAACGACTCTTCGTCATGTTGATTCATTTTGGTTTTTGGCAGAAAAATATCTTAAACACAAAATAAAAAGAGAATGGTAATTGCTTATTGTGGTCCCAAAATATGCATAAATATAACATAATACTATTTCACAACAAAAATACTTCTTTTTTTCTCTCTCACGAGAGAAATGTAAATGGTGGTGTAGGCACCAAAAATAGTGTCACAACAAATGATGATATGCAGTGCTGCATTGTGGGAAGTAGAAAAACTCATAAATACCACAAAGGTTGCGTAATGGGTGGTTAAAAGGGTTCAACAATGAGTTGTGTATCACACCGATACAGCAGTCAACAACGGGGTAAATACGATATGGAGGATGTCAGATAATCAAGATATGTTTCAGCCTCATGGTTCATCAACACAATTAATTAAGTACAGCAGGCTCCAAAAGGGAGACAATTTTGCACCAAACACAAGAACACCAAAACCAATGTTCTTCTTTCTGAGACAGATATTGACAAAAACAGAAAATATTTCAGCACTTGCTCTGCTTCGGTGAGAAACCTGAATATGTCTGTATTGGTTAACCAGCGATATCTCACACTAAATAAATGCCATCCAATCTGATCAAAATCTTTTCCCTAAAAAATGTTTTTCGCTAAGTATTTCTTTTAAATTATTCCCTTTTTGCAATAGGTTTCAGGGGCAGAATTCTGAAACACACAGAAAGATTTGCTAGCTTCAATTTATATGAAACTTGATAAATAATTATTTAATGGTCATTTTGTCATGCTTCATTGTAATTCCATTTTGTTTCATTAACATGATATTGTTATTATTATTAAATAGAGAACGATATATCCCGGTAATTGAGGACTAGATGTGAACATACATGCATATGCATGCTGTATTGTAAGTTGTGCTAATGATGTTATAGCTTGCAAGTTCCCCTCATTCAATTCTGATGGGTGGTGACATTCATTTAAACCAATTCTGTGGATTTTATAGATTTTGATATTAAATATATTTACAAAATTCTGCCCCTGGGTTTTCACTATTCTCAACTGAAGATGAAAATAATTTTATCAACAGTATTGATATTCACAATTTCCAGAGACTCAATACGCAGTCTATACATTGGGATTGACTATTGGAAAACAGGTCCATCTTTGTCACATAATCATAATTCTCATCTTTAACCAATAATCAATGATTTTTGCAGAAAATATTTTAGCAAACTTTTATATCTAGAGTGAATGACCATCATCTTCAAAACCATCTGTCAATTAAAGTGATCTTAAGAGTTCAATAACTCGGACGTCTTACTTTGACCATGTTTAAATGAAAGTAAGCATAATGCTAGACACAGAGGCCTAAGGCAATGTTACGTACACTTTCTTCTTGGACTAAGATCTCAAGTACAAAGCATCTGTGTAACACTCACTGTCACTTCCTATTTATCACATAACCCAATGTTTACAAAAAAAATTAAAAAGGAACAAGTCACTATCACCATGGTAATTTTACACTCAAAAAACAATTTACTTGCTTTCAAAACGTTTTTGAATAAAACTTTTCATGGCTTCAAACATTCTGTATTAATCTGTGTAAATCATACAACATTAATTGTTTGATGTTCAATGCTTTTTTCTAACATTTTTAGGTCACCTCCAAAATATTTAATTTCTTATCAGTTTTAATAGTACTTTTTCTGTTTCAAGAATGTTTTATAAAGTCAGTAACTTTTAAAATTGCATAAAAATCTAGCAACTAATGGCATGTTTGGTATTTTTTTATTTGAAACATTAAAGTTATGTGATAAATATAGAGAGCAATGTTAGTCAACCATCTGCCTCTTTGACGCACCTTACACATCTCTGCCAACAAATGCCTCTTTTAGCCTGTATATATAGATCATTTGCTCAATAAAGGACATCTTTTGTATGTCTTTTCGGGTGATCTTTTAAAAAAAAAAGTCCTTTCAGACATGGTCTTACTGCCTTGATATGTCCAATATGTCCCTTAATTAATATTATTGCATGTAAAGAACACATACTCAATAAAAGTTTTCATGTTTTGGTTTTGTTTATAATCAGACTTGACAAATAACCATCATGCACTGAGCCAACTGGTGTCCCTAATACAATATACATAAACCATGAGATCTGTGTGCAACATGGAGGAACAGTCATGCTAGGCTCACTCTGTCAACTGTCACAACGAAGTTGGTCAACTCAACGGTTGCGTTGTAATTTCCCCACAACAGGTGTGCTCAGATTAGCAACTGGACAGTCGTGGAATTCGTGCCAGCAGCATGTTGGCCAACTTTGTCATAGCAAATGGTAGTTTGATCCTACCATAATGGGTTATACGACAATCGTACAAGTCGTGAGGGTGGAGAGTTGGACAACTCTGTTGTGACAGCTGGTAGTCTGAGCCTAGCGTCATGTTTTAAACCGACTACAAACGGAAGCGTGTGCCTCTACTCCATGTCGTCGTCATGTGTGTTGCTCTCTATGACGTCCTGCAGCAGCTCGTCCACCGAATCGCTGTCGGCACTGATCCCTTTCTCCTCGAAATTTAGATTCGGCACCAGAATGCTCAGCATGCGCACCACGTTCATGCGCAGCATTCGCAGCTTGTCACCGTGGAGACAGTTACTGCACAGATTCTGGCCGTGAAGTGGCATCAGGCCGGCCATGCCGCTGTCGTGGGCGATGCTGGAGATGCCCGACAGCAGGTGCTCCTTCACCGACTTCTTGCTAAGGTCGATGGCACCACAGCTGTCCTCCTGCGCGGCCACGATGGGCGACTGGTTGCTGGAGAAGGTGGGCGTGGTCATCATGTGGCTGTTGTTCATGCTATTGCTCGGCTGCAGGTGGCCGCTGGAAGGAAACTGCTGCAGGGAACTGGGGCTGCGACTGCTGGGAAGGTCGCCATAGTTGGGGGAGGAGTGGCCATTGAGGAGATAATGCTGGGGACTAGACTTCTGCCAGTGATGCAGTGGAGACACAGCGTCCAGGCCACTCTTGCTTATGTCCAGTGGCTTGGCCAGGTCTAAACTGCTGGGAATGCTGGGCACGATGCCGGGTGCCGTCGGCATCTTGAACATCTGTGAGTCGGGGATGATATGCGTGAGGTAGCCCATGCCGCGCGGAGACCGCGTGCGCTTCTCCTTGATGTAGTACGACATGATGCCGTCGTGCTTGTTGATGATGTGGCTCTTCAGGCTGTGACTCTGGCTGTACTGCACGCCACAGGCCCCACAGATATAGGGACGCTCACCTGCACAGGCAAAGTCAAAGCAAATAATGATTATATAACAAATTATAAATATATGGGAGTGAAGGTAGAAAATGCATTTAAGTCATAGGTTTGTCTATTAACATTGTGAAGAAACATTTCTCGGGCTTTTTCAAAAGGAACTTGTGATCACTTAACAAATTATGAATATCTGGTGTGAAGACAGATAATGCATTTAAATCACAGGTTTGCCCTTCAAAATTGTAAGATTTTTTTAGTTTTTTGGTTAAAAGATAATGACAAATTAATGAAATTTGTTTTTGTGAACTTCATCAAACGTTTATTGAAAGTTTATATTAATGGATGGATGGATGGATGGATGGATGGATGGATAGATGGATGGATGGATAAATGATGGATGAATGGTTGGATGAATGGATGTATAGATGGATGGATAGACTGATGGATGGTTGGCTCACTGGCTTGTTGGTTGTGTAGATAGAGGGATGGATGTATAGATGGATGAATGGACTGATGGATGAATGGACTGATGGATGGATGGACTGATGGATGGTTGGCTGACTGGCTTGTTGGTTGTGTGGACGGACGGATGGATCAACAGATGGATGGTTGGCTCACTGGCTTGTTGGTTGTGTAGATGGAGGGACGGATGGATGGATGGATGGATGGATGGACAGACGGAGGGAGGGAGGAACGGACAGAGGGATGAACGGATGAAGGGATGGAGGATGGATAGATAGATGGATGGATGGACAGATGGATGGTTGGCTGACTGGCTTGTTGGTTGTGTGGATGGAGAGATGGATATACGAAAGGAGGGCAGGATAAATTGAGGGAGGGACTGATTGATTTGTGGATTGCTTCATTTTTAATGTGCAAAATTCACATTGTTGAAATCTCTTTCTTTCTGCAGATAAAATACATGGACAACACAAGTAACTGAGAGACTTTAATACTGGACAACACAAGTAACTGACAGATATTAATACTTAAAAAACGACAAGTTTTTTCTGGCTACAGAAATAAAAACATAAATCTTACCAGTGTGTATTCTGAGATGCACGTACAGGTTGCTCTGGTGTTTGGTGGTGTATGGACAGTGGGTGCACTTGAAATACATATCAGTTCCGTTCTCGCGCCGGCGCACAGGCGACTTGCCGTGGTGGGTGTTCTCAATGTGGTTTTCCAGGTTCTTCTGGCGCCTGAACGTCCGCTCGCAGTACTGGCACTTCAGGTAGTCCTTCTCCACCTCTGCCGCCAGCTTGCTATCAAACGGAAGAAACTTGCGGGCGAAGCTGTGGTCCATGGGGCTGGGGGTGAATGGAAAGAGAGGCAGCCCGTTGAAGGACCCTGGGAACCAGTTGTTCAGCTTGGGCGTGGCATACACGTGTGGGGAGAAAGCAGTTTCACTGATGTTGGAAGCCATGGGGAAGGACGACAGCAGGCTGACGTTGGGGCTGGGGAAGATCGGGTGGTTTTCCTTCGATTCGAGGTGCTCGGCCAGCCGTGGTGACATCAGCATCGTGTCCACCGGAGGAGCCGGCTTCTGCGGAGGTTCGAGATTGTCTTTCGAAAGGTTCGAGTTACTTTCCGTCAGCAGTTCCTGTTTCATGGCCCGACTCTCCATCAACATGTCCTGCTCCAGTTTGTGATGATGATGACCTTCCAACAACATTTCACGTTTCAGTTTCTGGTGGGTTTCCATCAGTATTTCGCGCTTCCTCGATTCCGAGGTGTCCATGTTGATGTCCATCGACCCTCCGTCCACTTCGTCCAAGCCGTTGCTCATGTCGATGGACAGGTGACCGTTGGTCATCTCGCTGTCGCTGTCATCGCTGGTGTACGTCTCGACGGTCTTCATTCTGCGGACAATGTCCTCCAGCGTCGGTTTTCTGCGCGACCTCTGCTTCTCGCCAAGGTCGCTAGACACGGGACTGTTACACACACTGTTCTCCAGGTCTCCGTTCTTCAGACGCAGATCTGGCGGCGATGCAGATGCATTGTGGTCAGACTCCTCACCGTTAGCGAAAACATTTTCCTTGGTGACTTCGTCGTTTTCCATCACCATTTTTTGCGAAACTTGATCCTCGTGCACAGAGTAACTGTCTGTAATGTCCTTCTGGTCTTCGACATCGTGGGTCATCTCCGGCAAATCCTCATTGTCTTCCGTGTGCGACAGGAGAGGATTTCCACTCTCCACCATCTTGGGCGAACACAGGCCAGTCCGGGCTCCACTGACGGAGGTTTCTAAGGGAAGCTGGTCTTTGAGAGGGGAGGGGGGTGCGGTGGCGGTGTCTATGTGCTGGATGGAAGAATCGATGATCATATTGCTTGCTGCTTGTTTTATTACTGGCCGGTGACTGGAGACCTGTGGTGTGGGGTGGTGACTGATGGGGGTGCTGGGGTGGTGACTGATGGGGGTGCTGGTGCACTGTGAAATCAGGGATGAAGACGGCAGAGAGAGACAGCTGCGGGACTCAACTTCCATCATTCTGAATCATACAGTGGGGTGTGGAGCATTCTCCTGCAAATCAGAAAACACAAAATCAGCAATGTTTAAGATACTCACAAAAAGCAAACTGAAAAATAAAAAATTATTAATATAAATAAGCTTTCAAGCTTTAATTTATTCACATAAGTAGGAAGCACCTATTTCCAGTCTTACATGTTAAAAATAATCAAGGCAAGTATTAAATCACAGAAAAGAAAGAAATGTTTTATTTAATGATGCACTCAACACATTTTATTTACAGTTATATGGCATCACACATATGGTTAAGGACTGCACAGATATTGAGAGAGGAAACCTGCTGTCGCCACTTCATGAACTACTCTTTTTGATTATCAGCAAGGGATCTTTTATATGCACCATCCCACAGACAGGGTGGTACATACCACAGTCTTTGATATACCAGTCGTGGTGCACTGGCTGAACGAGAAATAGCCCAATGGGCCCACCGACGGCGATCAATCCCACAACGACCGCGCATTGAGCGAGCGCTTTACCACTGGGCTACATCCCGCCCTATGTATTAAATCACTGCCGTAGATGTAGTCAGTTAAAAACATGTTGATGTTGTAATGTTCCCATGACTTAACTTCAATTTACAAATGCATTAAGGTGTAGGAACAATTGCTACCCTTAAAACAGCAGACTTCTTAATTGTTTTAAATATTACTGCTTTATGTTTGGCTGCCTACTAGATAATTATAGAAACAATCCCCACCCCACCCCACCCCACCCCACCCTCGGCCGCTAGGAGAAAACAGATGTAACTGAACATCAATAATTCAAGCCTCCTGATTTCAAAGAAATGATAGTTGCAGGTAGCATGTTAATTTTTTCCAAAATGAAAATCAATAACATCACCCTAGAAATAAAAACTGAAGAATGTCACACTTGACAATGCTGTTACACTCGACTATAAATAAATGTTTAAGCTTCATTCAGTTTGACACCCAATAGCCGATGTATTTTTTGTGCTGGGGTGTCATTAAACATTCATTCATTTATTCGACTTAAACAGCAAAGATCGACACAGACTAGGTCTCCACTGTTAACAACATCAATTTATCTACACAGACAAAGTCTCCACTATTAACAATATCAAAGATCTACACAGACTGATTCACTGTTAACAACATCAATTTATCTACACAGACAAAGTCTCCACTATTAACAATATCAAAGATCTACACAGACTGATTCACTGTTGACGTCCTAATCGAACACAAGTCTATTATATTTGATTCGTTTTACATTATTAGTGCTAGCAATGGGAAAGTAATAACATTTTGCCAAATTATCTATCAAACTTCAAACACTGCAAAAACCCATGTTGTTGTTTTTCAACAAAATATCAATAATTCATGGAATTGCTTTGCTAAATTAAAATAAAATTTGTTTTTAAAATGTGCAGTTGGTGAATATTGTGATTGGTAGAGCTAGCCCTCATTATTGTTGGGACAGTTCTCATGGCAGACTAGGGACTGAAAAAAAGGTTTACTAAAAGGGTAGATAACTCGGATATCTCAATGTCAAGAAAATTAACCTGCAATATATAATAATTGCAATACACAAATGCAATAGTTACTATACTTTTATGTCATGTGTTTGTAATATATTACCAGCATTTAGGAAAACTGTGCCAGTGTGGGCTTTAAAAATAAAACAATGGGCAAAATATACACGTGTATAACTACAAACATCTACAATGCTTAAACATCCGCTTTTCGAAAAACATTCTTCGTAAATTTGAACTAATCCGATTTCCAATGCATAGGATTGGTGAAGAAGCACATAACCATATCACAAAGATAAAATGATGTATGATTTTTTTAAAATCCATAAAATTATCTTGTCTTAAAAGCACACATTACTTGAGCTGTTCAAACACAAGTGCAGGAATAGTTTTGGGGCATCACTCAAATTTGGTATTCTTGATTTGGAAACAGGAAAATTAAAAGAATTCTCCTTTTCTGATATTAACACTAACTTATCACCTTCATTAATAGAAATCGATTTGAGCAAGTAATAGACATCGATTTGAGCAAGACTAGCAAAACTGTATTCACTGTAACACACTAGAAACCATCATCACATAAACACTGACAGTATATTTGAAAAACTAATTTTAAATAAACTGCCGAGGTCTTCTCATCAAATCCATAGGAACAGGAAACATGCTGCTTAACACTGGGATGGAATATATATTTTTTACAAGTTAAGAATAATAAAACCAAAAAAAATACCCTTCAAAAATCAATCGGTTTTAGAGATTTCTGGATTAGCCACATGTTGAATTCTCGGATATAAAACATTAAGCACAATTACTAAAAAACCTATAAAGACTTTTCTCTTTGACATGAAAAACGTGAATGCTCTAGTTCCAGAAGACCCATGATATATCAATCAGACTGGTTCAATATTGGAGAACATCCCATTTCACGATGGGATAGCCCATACTAGAATAACACGGAGAAACATCATCATTCATTCTTTCATTTGTAGTCATTTGTGTGATTATATCCAATTAAGGTCCAAGCATGCTGTCTTGGGCACACGCCTCACCTATCTGGACTGTCTGTCTAGGACGTAGGATTAGTGTTTAGTTATTGGTGGTTACTGAGAGGAAGGTTGGTGTAGTGGCCTTACACCTACCTATAGGGTCGATAAACTTACACAGGGTGGGAGTCGGTACCAGGAGGCGAACCCAGTACCTACCAGTCTTAAGTCTGATGGTTTAACCACTACACCACAAAGACTGGTAATAATCATTAACAACAGGTGCTGAGTTTTAGAGGAAACGATTCAATGAAAGAAATGTTTTATTTAACAACGCACTCAACACATTTTATTTACGGTTATATGGCGTCAGACATATGGTTAAGGACCACACAGATTTTGAGAGGAAACCCGCTGTCGCCACTACATGGGCTACTCTTCCGATTAGCAGCAAGGGATCTTTTATTTGCGCTTCCCACACTAATGCTAAAACTTGCTGTTTCAAATTACAAATATTTCTTAATTTACACAAATACCTAATCACTTTCCCTTTAAAACAATATATAAAACAGATGTAGATAACACTTTCAATAATAAGTAACCTCGTGCAAAATAAACAATATATAAAACAGATGTAGATAACACTTTCAATAATAAGTAACCTCGTGCAAAATAAACAATATATAAAACAGATGTAGATAACACTTTCAATAATAAGTAACCTCGTGCAAAATAAACAATATATAAAACAGATGTAGATAACACTTTCAATAATAAGTAACCTCGTGCAAAATAAACAATATATAAAACAGATGTAGATAACACTTTCAATAATAAGTAACCTCGTGCAAAATAAATAGTATATAAACAAAAGCCTAAATCTCTATGTTCAAAAATTCATTTGAAAAAGCTTGTGATTGAAAATTCAGACATTATTATAGTTTGGGAGTGATGAAGATAACAAATATTAAATTAAATAAAAATTAAAAGGTCTGCAAAAATTGTGCACCATTACAAATAAAGCTAAAATATTTTATAAAGACACCAAATATTTAATAAAAATTAAAAGGTCTGCAAAAATTGTACACAATCACAATTAAAGTTAAAATATTTTATGAAAACAACAAAAATATATTAATAATTAAAAGGCCTGCAAAAAATTGTATGTTATTACAAATAAATCTAAAATATTTCTAGGTCTGGAATTGGAAATAAAAACCTTTCCAGAACTATTTTGCACTGATTATTAACAGGGGTGAGTGACTTCAAGGCTGATGATGTGACCACGACACCGTCGTCCACGATGTTATTTAAGTGAACACAACATGCATGACTTGTTGTATTTCCTAAGACGTGTATCTCCATCACGGCCTGATTAAAATAAAATAAAAGCCTAGAAGCTGGTACATGCCGTTATCTTTTTCATTACTGGCCAACCGAGCATGTTATTGGAATTGCTAGGGGAAAAAAACACAACACTGCAATGTGCTTTAATGAAATATCTGAAGCCGATAAACGATGCTGCATGTAAGCAAATGCTGACATCAAATTGCCCACAGAAGTCTTGGTATTCTTTGTACCATACTAACATAGATAAAGTCTGCCTCACCCATCTGCCAGAATTAAAGGCCTAGTATCACAGATTATGAGGCAGTCTTGGTATTCTTCGTACCATACTAACATAGATAAAGTCTGCCTCACCCATCTGCCAGAATTAAAAGGCCTAGTATCACAGATTATGAGGCAGTCTTGGTATTCTTCGTACCACACTAACATAGATAAAGTCTGCCTCACCTATCTGCCAGAATTAAAAGGCCTAGTATCACAGATTATGAGGCAGTCTTGGTATTCTTCGTACCACACTAACATAGATAAAGTCTGCCTCACCCATCTGCCAGAATTAAAGGCCTAGTATCACAGATTATGAGGCAGTCTTGGTATTCTTCGTACCATACTAACATAGATAAAGTCTGCCTCACCCATTTGCCAGAATTAAAAGGCCTAGTATCACAGATTATGAGGCAGTCTTGGTATTCTTCGTACCACACTAACATAGATAAAGTCTGCCTCACCTATCTGCCAGAATTAAAAGGCCTAGTATCACAGATTATGAGGCAGTCTTGGTATTCTTCGTACCACACTAACATAGATAAAGTCTGCCTCACCTATCTGCCAGAATTAAAAGGCCTAGTATCACAGATTATGAGGCAGTCTTGGTATTCCTCATACCACACTAACATAGATAAAGTCTGCTTCACCCATCTGCCAGAATTAAAGCATAGTATCACAGATTATGACATTCGTCAAATGCTGGATTATCAATGAAAATTATATCCATTTGGGATACTAGACGTCACCATTTAACTGTCCAACATGTTTTTCTTCATCTACAGCAAAACAAATTTTAAATCAATATGGATGACCCTTCTACGTCTTGAAACATCCACTGGGTATAGGTTCCTCTTTGGCTGACATTAACCACCATATGCTATTTTACAGATATATATATATATATTACATTTAATGCTACAATTATCAATAAAAAATGGCATGTGATGATTATATGTAGATGGTTAAATAAAATATTTTGCCACACAAATTAAATGTATATTTTCGTTATTTTCAGGTAATATTTAATATAAATTTTTCTTTATATTAAAATAATGCATATTATACATGTATGTCCCTGAAAACATAACAACAAGAATTTGGCAGATTTAAATGTCCCCTCCCATAAACTTATATAGTGTAGAAAACTCATAGCTGCATTCATATATGTTCACCACAATACATGTTAAAAAATATGCATCTTAAAATACTTTTTAAAGTTAGTTTTTTTATTTTTATAAATGCCCTGAGATGGATATGCAGCTATGATCTTGGACTTATAGCTTGTCAGATAAAGAGGCAAACATGAAAGCTTAATGCTGAGCTAAATGCCAAAGTCAGGACTTATAGAATTTTTATAAACATCAACTGGTTATGGGGATCAGTGATTTCAAAAATGTACTAGCCATCATTAAAAATTCACTTGCCCTACTTTTAAGTAAATACAATTTTACTAATAGTAATAATCAGATATGTCACCTTAATCGAGAGATAGAGGTTAAAAACCCTTACATTTTGTAGATGGGTTTTTGGTTGTTGTTTTTTGTTTGTTTGGGGTTTTTTGGTGTGTTTTTTTGGGGGGTGGGGGTGGGGGGTTGGGGGGTTTTCATATTTACAAAATAAGACTTAAATGTAGCATTTGACAACTTTTGTTTTTACTAGCCATGGCGATAGTAGTTATTTACTAGCCTTGAAGATCACTAGCCATGGCGATAGTAGTTATTTACTAGCCTTGAAGATCACTAGCCATGGCGATAGTAGTTATTTACTAGCCTTGAAGATCACTAGCCATGGCGATAGTAGTTATTTACTAGCCTTGAAGATCACTAGCCATGGCGATAGTAGTTATTTACTAGCCTTGAAGATCACTAGCCATGGGGGTGGGCCAACCACAATTTAGAAGCACTGAAAGTATTTTAATACATTTTAAAAAGGCCTGTATTATGATGAACGTACACAGGTGCATTATGATGAACGTACACAGGTGCATTATGATGAACGTACACAGGTGCATTATGATGAATGTACACAGGTGCATTAGGATGAACGTACACAGGTGCATTAGGATGAACGTACACAGGTGTATCTACATGTAGCAGTATAACTAACCTTCATAAACATGAAACTTTAACACTGAACCTAACTGCAAAAACTCAGCTTTGGAGGTATAAAACAAAACCTTATGCTGTGGCTATTTTGTGAAAAGTCAAACCTATATCTCACCCTTTGTTGTTGTCATTAAGGTGAGAGAAACAGTGTCTTTTGTAGTCTAACACTTCACTTTTGTTTAGCTGGAGAAGACCCTATTTTACCGTGCTTTGCAGGGGTCAAATTTCAATTGGAGGGTGGGGTGGGGGGTGGGGGGGAGAGAGGTGCTAGGCAAATGTTGCCTTCAGTTAATAACATAACACAGGACAAGTTTTCAGTTAATAACATAACACAAGACAAATTTTCAGTTAATAACATAACCCAGGACAAGTTTTCAGTTAATAACATAACCCAGGAAAAATTTTCAGTTAATAACATAACCCAGGACAAGTTTTCAGTTAATAACATAACATAGGACAAGTTTTCAGTTAATAAAATAACACAAGCCAAGTTTTCAGTTAATAACATAACACAAGACAGGTTTTTGGAGTACCAAGGCAAAATTGATTGCAAGAGTTACTAAAAATAGAAGACTTCTACAAATTGTTTCACCAATGCTTATGCAAATTTTTATTATTTTTCACAATTAAGACTACATAACCAACATGGATGTATTGGAAGAACACAGTAGTAAACCAGGTAAGGTACCATGACATATTTCTTTTAACTATGTCCCATTTTCTGGGAACATTGGCAAGTGCCATGGTGAAGTCTGAACCCTGACTTTGATTTACTAATTAACTGTCCTCTCATGATTAAGTCTAGCTGTTAAAACATTTTCATCCAGTCTTAAATATACATGATGCTAAAAGACATAAATGTTTTTATACAACAGTGAGGATGCAATATTACACAGTATTTTCTGTAACCTGTTTTTTCTATATAACATACATAGTAGCACTTAGTGATACATGTAACTAATTAATAACTAAATTGTGATCAAAATGTAATGATATTCACAAATAATAAAACTAGTATGTCTGCACGAATTATTTGAAACTTGTTATACTGCTCCCATAGAAAATATATTTTTTATATGCAATACATGTTTTATCATATCTATCTCCATGAAAATATATTTGTATGTGTTCAGTAAAGCAAACAGTTAACTGATTGAAGTGATCATAATAAACAGATTTCTATTAAAGATTCAAGATTAACTTAAAAAAAAAAAAAAAAAATTGCCAAACCTGATCTGACTTAAATTTTAAAAAGAACAAAAAACTAGTCCTGACAAAAACCAATTTCCAGATAAATATTTCCTTTATTATTTTCTCTTTTTTTTTAATCCCTACTTTTAGCATTTTTATGATTACATGTTTGTACCCATTTTGGTTAGTACAATAAGAAAAATTTAAATATTTAAAATAAATAAATAAATAAATAAATAGAATAAAATAATAAACAAAGAAAACTATAAAAACTTTTGTTAATCTGTATTATCTAACTCACATATCAAAAATAAAATTATTAAAAATTATAAATACTGATACATTTTTTACAACAGTGAATCGTCAACATTGAAGTGGGTTATTTGGGAGGACGGGGGTCTTTGAAACCCTACCTACATTTATTGTTATTTTTCTAGTGCTACATTTGTAAATCTAACTAAAATAAAACCTATTTATTCTATAACTGTCTTGATTTTGAACATATACATTTCATTTTAAAAAACTAAAATCTTCCAATTCGATATATCATTTGTACTATTTCACTGTTTCTTTCTAATTTTACTACATTTAAAAACCCCGAAACTACACACTGAACTACTAACTCACTCATTTACTCTGCAAATTGTTAATTTAATATATTAAACTAATAAAAAGTAAGAGACAGTGTAACATCATGGATATCCTATATTGATCTAATAAAAAGTAACAGACAGCGTAACATCACGGTTATCCTATATTGATATAATAAAAAGTAACAGACAGCATAACATCATAGATATCCTATATTGATCTAATAAAAAGTAACAGACAGCGTAACATCACGGATATCCTATATTGATCTAATAAAAAGTAACAGACAGCGTAACATCATAGATATCCTATATTGATCTAATAAAAAGTAACAGACAGCGTAACATCACGGATATCCTATATTGATCTAATAAAAAGTAACAGACAGCGTAACATCACGGATATCCTATATTGATCTAATAAAAAGTAACAGACAGCGTAACATCACGGATATCCTATATTGATCTAATAAAAAGTAACAGACAGCGTAACATCACGGATATCCTATATTGATCTAATAAAAAGTAACAGACAGCGTAACATCACGGATATCCTATATTGATCTAATAAAAAGTAACAGACAGCGTAACATCACGGATATCCTATATTGATCTAATAAAAAATAACAGACAGCGCAACATCACGGATATCCTATACTGATCTAATAAAAAGTAACAAACAGCGCATCATCAAAGTACATACAAATGAACTGAAGAATCAAAGTAAGACTAAAACCTAAGTTAATAAATTGAAAGATATGGGTTCCAACGAGTGAGAAGGTCTACATACAAACATCTAACCCAATAATACTATAATACGATACACTATTATCATCAAAACCAAAACAAGGTACAGGTTATACTTTACATAACCTTAATTTATAATTTGCCTTAGATGGTGAAGATGTTCGAGCTAATAATATACACAACACTACCAAATTAAAAAAATATATATATTAAATATTAAAAAAACAACAACAATAAACCCAACAAAACTTATACACACCATAGGTAGCAATATGACTATTAAGTATGATTTGTTAACTTAAATTGCTAATCCTACTCCAGCATCCCACCCACCCCTCCATCTCCTGTACTCGTGGTGGCAATAGTTTAGTCATCACCAAACACACAGATCCTTACAACTTGCAAGAGTTACTTCCCTTTAGTCATTTGAGTGTTGAACTGCGATGTCGTTCGGTTGTACTATTTCCAATAACAAGTTCAGGTGATGATTCATATTCCAGTAATTACTGACACAAACACGAGTATCAATATTTCTGTCTAGGAGCTTCGTCGAGTGTGAAAAGAAGACCGGTTATTTTCATATAGATTTCCTTAATGAATATTAATGCTATTTGTAGAAGTGTATCAATGAACAAGGATAACAGTAAACCAATTTAGCGACATTAGTAACAATGCACAGTTGAGAAAAACAAATCTGTGAGAAACATTTAATCAATACAGCATTTTATAAATAAGTGGAATTATTTTAATGAATGTATGAACGTATGTATATATGTATGTATGTATGTATGTATGTATGTATGTATGTATGTATGTATGTATGTATGTATGTATGTATGTATGTATGTATATCTCTGCATCCATCCATCCATCCATCCAATAATCCATTCATCCAAAACAAGCACCCAAACACACATGATATATTTATAAACAACCATTGAAATTTCACTTGTCAATATAGATAAATAAATAAGTAAGTATATAAGTAATTAAATAAATAAAATAAAAAACCTAAATAAAAATAAATAAATAAATATAAATTAAAAAAAAAAAAAAATTGATAAATAAATAGATAAATAAATCAATAGATAAATAAATAAATAAATAAATAAGTAAGTAAATAAAAAAGAATGAATAAATAAATGAATGTCTGAATCTCAGATTTAAAAAACAACTATTATGTCAGAAAACAAATGAACACGAAAACTAGCTACATATACACGTTTATTATAGTGACAAACAAGTCCTAAATTAGAAAGTAAATTGGCATTTGCCTCACTGCCCTTCCCACTGCAACAAAGACATTGAAAACACAAACCGATAATGAACAAGCCATCCCAAGTCATATTCTACGCACACCAATATACAATCTGACTCATTTTCTTATTCATGAAAAATCAATACAATTCTCAGAGCAAATCAACACAACATTCCCCCTGTCACCAAAATAAAATACACCATACATAAAAAACAAACACACACTAAATCAAACAAAGAGAAAAATCCAACCCCTGTCAATAAGCGATAAGTGGAAAACTACTTACTACATAGACAAAGAATATCTACCTTGCCGGCACACAAAGCTCCCGCCGTTGGAAATCCATTGTGTAAGCGCTGTGCCGTAACTGTAACAATCCGAGGGAAAAACCCTGTGAGAAGGCACCACCAGCTTTAATCTGGACTCTTCGCTTTCTCAAGTTTAAACAACACACGGCTCTGCTACAATATACGCACACAGTCTCCCTCGCTCTCTCTATCTCTTAACACTGGCCGTTTTCTTTTTAGCCCATGCACTCCTGGTCCCAATTACACGCCGACGACATATGTAGGAAAAACTGGTGTAACCAAGGCAAAAAGATATGTTAGCTATCCATCAGCAGAATTAAATAGCAAGGCCCTTTGTGTGTGGAGTCAACATTGACCATCTGTCAGGCTCCGAGCAATTGCGTGGCCCAACTCCGCTCACTGCATCTATTGGGATGGCCCAGTCCTTATCTTATCTAAGGGAGCCCGGCCTAGTATACTGATCGCCTGGACAATGGAACATCTACACACAAAGACTTAGGATGCAGTGACTCCCCAACGAAAAGAAGATTGTGGCAGGCATGGTCGGTTGCACGCGTGTCGCAGGCCCTCTGTGATGTCACAGCATAACCGTTAAGTTGTTTTCTTAGAAGACAAAGCCGACAGCGTGCGATTGGTTGCCCATGTTCGGATTGCGATATACCCTTTCTCAAAGGTCAGCCATTCATTCTTATTCACCATCCAGCAATAATAGAATCAATCAATAACGCCATTAATAGATTTTGTCAAACCTGGTGTTTGCCATCAGCGCAGTGCCACTTCAGATCTGTCGCCGTGACGATCAGACCATCGCCGGTCGTCTTGCCCGAGCCCGGTGCCCGTTTTTCGGCACATACGGCAACCCTAACTTAAAGTTCAATACATAAGACTAATTGGAAACGAGCTTCGTTCGATAACGTTCAACTCATAAGGGTCAGCCAACATTTTCATTGTTATGCAAATGAGATAATGGCAATGGGATAAATTGTTAGTAGCATCTCTTTGTTACCCACATGATGAGTTACATCAAGATTTTTCCTAAATTATTGGGCCAACTGAGCACAGAAATTGGATCTGTAGAAAATATGGAAATTTGTCGGAGAAAAGATGTGAACTTGTGTAATTTGTTTTGTTGTGATATCATGGTTCTCTGTCTGACCCCTCATTCATATATTATTTTTAATAACTATACATATCTTAAATAATTGTCTATGCATATCGTAAATTGACTGTACAAAGCTTAAATAACTGACTATACATATTTTAAATAATTGACTATGCATATAATAAATTGACTGTACAACGCTTAAATAACTGACTATACATATTTTTAATAACTGACTATATATATTTTTAATAACTGACTAGACATATTTTTAATACTTAACTATACATATTTTTAATACTTGACTATACATATTTTTAATACTTGACTATACATATTTTTAATAATTGTCCCTTGCAAATAATGAAGACTTGACTGCTTTTTAATCTGGCATCAATTAAACATTTTATTTCAAATTCCAAAATATTTTACTTTCATTATCTATCCATCAATATAACTGTGCATTTTCCTTTTTAATGATTTGTTTTAAAAATAAAAGCACAAAACTATATTACCCATCCATTCAAAAAAGAAAACATAATCACCAAAACTACATTTTTCTTTTATCTATAATCATTATATAAGTGTCCATCCATCCATCCATCTATCCATCCATCCATCCAAAACCCACCAATCCATCCATAAATCCATCAATCGAATCCATCCATCCATCCATAAATCCACCAATCGAATCCATCCATCCCTAGCTTTAATTCCATTATTTACTATATAAAGATTTTTATTCCGAACAAACCAACTACAAGTACTTGAACTTTTACATATTCCTCCCCCAATTATTTTTTCTTTCTTTTTCTTTTTTTTTCCTTATGAAATTTATTTTTATTTGTAGGTGAAAATAAAAAGCTTCTGGCACCTTCGTGGTTTATATTTATATGGATATCTTTTAAATGTCACAAGACGATTCAATTGCGGAATAACACTTTGTTCCTTGTGGCCCAACTTCCATTGACTTTTCATTGATAAAGTCGAGTACGAAATATAACTTGAATTGTGGACAAGAATAGAAGACTGAAGATTATTTTAATAGCTAGCTTCGAGCTACACAGTGAGATTTAGCGCCAACTGGAATAGAACAGATCACCGGAGTCACTGTGACCACTGAGCACAGCACTGGTACAAACACCAGTCTAGTCCGTTGACTTGTTGGTAACCTGATAAAGACAGCAGTCATTATGGAATCCATGACTAATTACTGTCAGTTAGGTGACAGTGAAATCGAGTTTAATCACTTAAGTTGAAGAAAAAAGATAGTTAACATACACCAGCTAAACAAGTTAAAGTACACCAGGAGATGTGCAGTAAAAAAAAAATTGTGGAAAAAACCTGTGACTCACTGATGTACACATGTAAATTATAAAAATAAATAAACATACAGATATTTAATTATTTACTTAACTAATTTAATTAAATTAAGGTTTCATTTAAAACAGATCATGGGGAACTCTTTTGCGACTCATGTAATTGGTGAATACAAGTAAATTACAAAAACAAATAAATATTTAATTATTTATTTAACTAATTAGTCTCTTTTGAAACAGCGGGGGAGGGGGGGGGAGACCAACCATAGTGAACGATCAAAGCGAATTTTAAGGAAAAGTTATAAAATAAATAAATTCATAGAAATTTAACAATTTATTTAAAACTTGTTAATTTAATTTAATTTAATTTAATTACGGTCACACCTATTTTAAAAACACTATGTAAGGGAAAGGAATGTGTTTGACACTTCAGCATATTTTTAAACGATGAATTGTCCGACATGGGTATTTCACCACTTGATTAGAGAATGAGGCGAACCTAGCACCTGCCACATGGGCTACTCTTTCCTTAAAACAGCAAGAAAGCTTTTACATTCATTTTCCAAAAAACAAGACGGCACAAGCCAAGGCCTTTGATGCACTAGTGATAGGGTATTGGCTGGGTTGGTAAAAACTGAGTTCACTAAAGGCAATTATTCCCACAACCCATCACACATCAGGTGAGTGCAGCTATCGGAGAGCTATAGCCAGTCCCAAGTCAGGTAACCCAGGTGCACAATTAACATATAAAAACAAATCAATACTTAAATTTATTGATTTAACTGTTAATGTTAGCCCAGTAAAACCAGTGTTAATACAGCCATCTATTTGAAAACCTTACATTTATTTCACGCACACGGACTCTGATTTTCATTGGTACCGGTATATATCAAACTTATTACATGGCCTTCAGATACTTAAAAACCACAAAATATTCTTAGAAACCACATACATACAATCTCATCAACAAAAGTTAATTCATGTTAAGCAGTTGCTTGAGTATCAAATATAGTGGTCCATTTAGACAGGTGGCTGTTCCACACAGTTGCCTGTTATGACACTGAGTTTAAACTTTAAAAAGCTGCTCAGCACCCTTTTTAAATGTGGACATATTAGTAAGTGGTCTTAATGTAGACCTATAAAAATAGATGTATGTAGATGCATATAAATTATGAGGTATCTGAAAGTGACTTTCACAGGCTCCACATGGTTACTGAACAAGGTGTCCTTTGTCACGCTCAAAGCTGTTATTGGTTAAATATGGACTAAAGCTCAATCTGGCTAATATATTTGGAATAAATTCACCAAAAAGATAAATTGAGAATTAGCATGTTTAAGGAGTGTTTATTATTTCTGTTTTGTTGCAGTTTGTTTGACAAAGACAAACTGCATTTGGCAACATGTTTTAAAGGAGAAGTCACCAAATGGCTTGCAATATTTTGGTCCAAGTTGAAGCCTGCTTTACGGGAAGATTTGTCTCACAAGCTGCCTATTATAGATCAGTCAACTGTGCATACGCGGCTCAAACAATCAAACAAACTCTCTCAAGTTTACTGCAGTATTACCCCATTCCAACTAAGAGAGACTGAAATCACACATCAGTTACAAGCTCTAGTTTAGAATATCAATGTCTTTATATACAGGATGTTACAACCTCTAGCTTAGAATTTCAGTGTCTTTATATATACAACATGTTACAACCTCTAGTTTAGAATTTCAGTGTCTTTATAAGATGTTACAACCTCTAGTTTAGAATATCAGTGTCTTTATATATACAACATGTTACAACCTCTAGTTTAGAATTTCAGTGTCTTTATAAGATGTTATAACCTCTAGTTTAGAATATCAGTGTCTTTATAAGATGTTACAACCTCTAGTTTAGAATTTCAGTGTCTTTATATATACAACATGTTACAACCTCTAGTTTAGAATTTCAGTGTCTTTATAAGATGTTACAACCTCTAGTTTAGAATATCAGTGTCTTTATATATACAACATGTTACAACCTCTAGTTTAGAATTTCAGTGTCTTTATAAGATGTTATAACCTCTAGTTTAGAATATCAGTGTCTTTATAAGATGTTATAACCTCTAGTTTAGAATTTCAGTGTCTTTATAAGATGTTACAACCTCTAGTTTAGAATATCAGTGTCTTTATATATACAACATGTTACAACCTCTAGTTTAGAATTTCAGTGTCTTTATAAGATGTTATAACCTCTAGTTTAGAATATCAGTGTCTTTATAAGATGTTACAACCTCTAGTTTAGAATATCAGTGTCTTTATAAGATGTTACAACCTCTAGTTTAGAATTTCAGTGTCTTTATAAGATGTTACAACCTCTAGTGTAGAATATCAGTGTCTTTATATACAAGATGTTACAACCTCTAGTTTAGAATATCAGCGTTTTTATAAGATGTTACAACCTCTAGTTTAGAATATCAGTGTCTTTATAAGATGTTACAACCTCTAGTTTAGAATATCAGTGTCTTTATATATACAACATGTTACAACGTCTAGTTTAGAATTTCAGTGTGTTTATAAGATGTTACAACCTCTAGTTTAGAATATCAGTGTCTTTATATATACAACATGTTACAACCTCTAGTTTAGAATTTCAGTGTCTTTATAAGATGTTACAACCTCTAGTTTAGAATATCAGTGTCTTTATATTCAAGATGTTACAACCTCTAGTTTAGAATATCAGCGTTTTTATATACAAGATGTTACAACCTTAGTTTAGAATATCAGTGTCTTTATATATACAGGATGTTACAACCTCCAGTTTAGAATATCAGTGTCTTTATACATGTATATACAGGATGTTACAACCTCTAGTTTAGAATATCAGTGTCTTTATATATAGAGGATGTTACAACCTCCAGTTTAGAATATCGGTGTCTTTATAAGATGTTACAACCTCTAGTTTAGAATATCAGTGTCTTTATATATACAGGATGTTACAACCTCCAGTTTAGAATATCAGAGTCTTTATAAGATGTTACAACCTCTAGTTTTGAATATCAGTGTCTTTATATATACAACATGTTACAACCTCCAGTTTAGAATACCAGTGTCTTTATAAGATGTTACAACCTCTAGTTTAGAATATCAGCATCTTTATATACAAGATGTTACAACATCTAGTTTTGAATATCAGTGTGTTTATATTCAAGATGTTACAACCTCTAATTTAGAATATCAGCATTTTTATATACAAGATGTTACAACCTCTAGTTTAGAATATCAGTGTCTTTATATTCAAGATGTTACAACCTCTAGTTTAGAATATCAGTGTCTTTATATATACAGGATGTTACAACCTCCAGTTTAGAATATCAGTGTCTTTATACATGTATATACAGGATGTTACAACCTCTAGTTTAGAATATCAGTGTCTTTATATATAGAGAATGTTACAACCTCCAGTTTAGAATATCGGTGTCTTTATAAGATGTTACAACCTCTAGTTTAGAATATCAGTGTCTTTATATATACAGGATGTTACAACCTCCAGTTTAGAATATCAGTGTGTTTATAAGATGTTACAACCTCTAGTTTAGAATATCAGTGTCTTTAAATACAACATGTTACAACATCTAGTTTAGAATATCCGTGTCTTTCTATACAAGATGTTACAACCTCTAGTTTGGAATATCAGTGTCTTTATATACAAGATGTTACAACATCTAGTTTAGAATATCAGTGTCTTTATATACAAGATGTTACAACCTCTAGTTTAAAATATCAGGGTCTTTATATACAAGATGTTACAACCTCTAGTTTGGAATATCAGTCTTTATATTCAAGATGTTACAACCTCTAGTTTAGAATATCAGGGTCTTTATATACAACATGTTACTGTTCAACCAACGTTTGTAGAAGCCCATACTGAATTTTACTTCCCAATAATTTTGTACCCAGGAAAAAAATATATAATTCTATATGAGGTAGAAAGTAAACTGAAGTTTGAGCTACTCAGAAAATGAAGACAATTAGTAAGACATTGGGGAAACAGGAGCTGATAAAATGAGCACAATCAGTAAGACATTGGGGAAACAGGAGCTGATAAAATGTGGACAATCAGTAAGACATTGGGGAAACAAGATGATATCTTAAACAGGAAAATGACAGTCACTTTATGACCGGTATAAATGGGCACTTTGTACTACACAAATTTACTTTTAACAGACACCAACCATAAATCGTTATTAATTAAAGCTCCATTTAATGCACATTTCTTTTATCAGTCATTATATCTCAAAATTATATTATTTGAAAATATAACAAAAACAAGTGTCAACAAATTACGCAACACAAATATCATGATGGTACTTTAAACTGCAACAACTGATAGGGACAAGTTTCAAATGATCATTATCAGTACAGCGCATACTACAGGTATTCATTCTATTATCCCTGATTACATTTAGGTGCTAAAATAAACACATTAAGCAATAGTCAAACACTAGAAATAAAGTTATATTGAAAGGAGAAAGTAATAAACTTGGTGGTAAATAAAACCCACAATCGTTGGATCATCGTCTCTCCTTTCATGGGAAGCCACAGTATACACACACACCCTGCATGCCCGAGGGCAGGTCATACAATCAAATTAAACAATTACTATTATCAGCAGTAAGTGTACATAATTACACATTGTACAGCAGGCCTACTTACTTCCAGCTGTAAATAAATAAACAGGGCATTAAGTAGCCAGTTGTTGTGGGTGATGTAATATTTACTGATGTTATTTCAGACCAGGTCAGTGCTAGCAGAGGGAACAATGGAGGGGTGAGAAGTACCCGGGGACCTACCCTTATTATGGGATTATGATCAATGGAAAGCAGTGTAGCCCTGTGACAAGTGTTTAGGATCTACGTGCATAATGTTACTGTTGGACTTACGTAAAGTGCTTCGTTAGGTGTCCGGTGGGATGAGCCGTTTACATCTCATACTAGAAGAGACACAAGCCTATTGCATGGCTTGGCATCCAATGGATGTAACTTTTGTAAACACCATTTAATCGCCGTCACTCTCACGTTACATAATAACTCAAATACACCCACTTTTTTCACCCAGAACAATCACTGTATGTATGTAGTGTAAATTTATTTAGACGGTCATATTAATTAATGTATTAAAACTAAAACTAAAATAGTTATTATAATTAAAAATACTTCACATCAGAAATTGCATAATAAATGAAATACACCCATTCCTCCCCTTCACCCACCCCTCAACATTTGCTGTATGTAAGTACTGTAAATTTATTTGGACTATCATATTAATTAATGTGTTAAAATTAAAACATTTACTGTAATTGAAGGAACAGATATGTTTATGCTATTCTAAACCCCAGTGGGGATACCTTTGTACATTCATCATTTGGTTGGAGGACTTGTTTTTGCAGAGTACAATGTAGATCATCTTTCTTTTTAAACTGAGGAAGGGTTGGTGAGGTGGCATGTCGGGGGTCAATGAGGGAAGTTCACCAACTGCTGTATGTAAAAAGAAAGGGTTGGTGAAGTGGCATGCCAGGGGTCAGAGAGGGAAGTTCACCAACTACTCTATGTAAATAAAAAAAAGGGTTGGTGAGGTGGCATGCCAGGGGTCAGTGAGGGAAATTCACCAACTACTGTATGTAAAAAAAAAAAGGTTGGTGAGGTGGTATGCCAGGGGTCAGTGAGGGAAGATGGCCAACTACTGTATGTAAAAAGCGGGGTCAAAATTGAGGCTTGAGGGTGAGGGATGCAAAAATATCTAACACTGGTTTAGAGAAGAGAATAAACAAAATATGCGTTTAACCTAAAGACATCAAACTCAGTTCTTGAAGTACAGACATTTTCTCTTTTGCATAATGATGCATGTTCAGCCACTACTGTCAGTATAGGACTACCGACACATTAGATTTAACAGTTTTTATAAATTCACCAAAATGTTGTAACTAACCTAAAAGTCAACACTTAAAAATAGCAAGTGATTTTTCAGCTTTTTATTTTATTTCAACTGTTTTTTGTGTAAAATGATTTTTAAAAAGTAGATAGGAATTGATTTAAAAAACTGAAACATGACCTTTATTCAGCTTTTAAAAAATCAGTTAAGTTTTTATTTTTAACTGGATATCACATCCCTATCCCCCCCCCCCCAAAAAAATAAAAAAAATAAAATAAAAAGCCCTATAACACTGGTAGTTAAAACCATTTTCCAGTGCCTAATAACTGCAGTGAGTGCCTTTTAAAAACCGACTCCACTGCATGCTAACGGCCATGTTGCAAATTTCATTACTCGGCGAGTCGTCGGCTTTTGTCTCGACTTGCTGTCACATGCACGTGAGCTCCTGCTGCACGGCACTGTGCACATCGCGGTGAGTCACCGTCGCT